>NC_060149.1:47955233-48255233 GCF_021461385.2 Schistocerca piceifrons | reverse complement strand
GCGTACCTAGTTTAAGTGGTTTAACTAATCTGCGCCGCGTTAGCTCTGTCGTATCATTGTAAACGACTAAGGAGCTTTCGTATTGGTGGTCTTCGTACGAGTCAGTGCGCTGCCTGTGGAGCACTATGGTTTCTTGCCAAGCGTGTGTATCTTGACCTGTGATTATTAAGGTCAGTGGTAAATGATGCCTACTTCCTTGAAAAAGCTACCACCTTACACTGGGGCTACCTTGTGTTAATTTGGCTAATGCCTGCCTAGTGAAAAGGGGCTAATCCCAGCCAACAATCAAGCTACGATTAGTTCCGCTAGAATAACAAGAATAGAACAATTTTGTTGTACGGCATAAGATCCCATTAGGGGTAGCGCCTCAGTTGAACTGACGTTATAGTCGTTAAGAATAGATAGATCCAAAGAGAGCTTGCAGTATATGGACAGTAACTGGGTACAGCTGGATGAATGGACACTATGGAGTCCACACTAAAAGTTATAGTTAACTTGGGATATCATGATAGGTGTTATGTGTGTAACTAACCTGTGTTATCCTTGCGGTGTTTCAACTCCGTCAACCGTGATTGTCTTCACAGTTGAGTTGTGCGCCTAGAGTTCACCTATCGAAGAGTTCAGTTTAGTCCCACGCCGGATTATAAAACCTATCCAAGAACCGTTGTCTTTAAATGTTGATCACGTGGCGTCGTCTATTAGTGAATTATAAGTGTGTTCTTTCATTGTTATTATTCTAGAAAGCTTTTATTGAGTTTAACAACTTTTGAAATTACTCAGTAACGACCCTTACAAAAATTTTATGTTTATATAAATTGGGGAATTTTTAACCTAGATCAATTTGTTTTATTGATTGCATTTGTAAAGGCCCAATCTGTCAGTTGGCGACGCTTATAGAGGAAGACAGTGAATGAAGTCTAGCATATTACTCATCTAAGTCTCGGTTGAAGAGAGGTGGTTTCCAATCGCTTCAGCCCGAAGCGTTTTGATAGTCGTGCTCTTCCCGCCACAGACGCTGCATTGCCCGAGTGGTGCCGAGCTCCGTCTCCAAACGCCTGCCTTCCTTCCAGGAACGTCTCTTGGCCGAGACTCGGGACTCGAAGTCCTTTTGGAAATTGACATTTAGATATATAAAATTAAGAAAGGAAGAAGAAAATAGAAAAGGAGACAGCACAGCCTACTCCCAATGGAAAACTCCAGAGCTCCAACCCCAAATCGCAATATGCAGTTGCTTTCGTCATCTTTTGAGTCACAGGATATTCACAGTTGACTGCAGAAATTATTTCATAGTTGCAGTTTCGGCCTGTAGGCCATTATGAAGGAATGCTGCAAATTATAGAGGACTACAAAAATGAAACAATATGTGTACAGAATTTCACAAACATGCAATGTAAACAGTACTACATTACAAAAATCATGAAAATAACATCACTTACTACAATTTTCTTCTGCACATGTCAGTTTAAAATCCTTCGAAATGTATACGTCACCGTCTTTTTCTGTACATCATCCCCCTCTCTCCTGGGAGGGGGGGGGGGGGCGAGGAGGGGAGGGGCTGCTAGCGGTACAGTATATTCTTTAGGCTATACCATTCACGGAAAATAAATGAAGAAATGACAGAGCATAATTTTAGACGTACAAAATTTAAGTTCTTAAATTATAATGTCGATATGATTACAAATATGTTAAATCGTTTTATTCGTTTAAAGTTTAATGTGGAAATAAAAATCTAACAGGTAAAAACAAAAAGACACGATAGATACACAAGACTTTAAAATGAAACGATGTTCGTTAAAAAAGAGCACTGCAGTTTCAGTATAGAACTGATGGACCAGTGCTAGGGTAAGAAGCTGTGGAGAGATTAAACATTAGGATGATCGTGAATTTAAATTTTATAAGCCGTTGGGTGGTATTTGTAGAAAGAGAGTACGTGGTAAGGCGAATATTGGGAAAGACGGAATCGAAGGGTGAATCTGATGGGTTGGCAGGGCAGCGGTATCAGGAGAGGAAAGGAGGGACAGAAATGAAGAGGGAGGAGAAAGGGAGAAACCCTGATGTAGAGTGGAAATAGGTGGGAAAAGCTATAGCTGGTGGGATGGTCCATTGTCTTGGAGAGGGTTCAGTTTGAATTGGGATAGGTTATGGAGTGTGTATATGTAGGGACGATGAGACATGTTAAAGGGGCGGCAGCATACCAGTATTTGTAATTAGGGGGATGGGGAAGGCTGTAAATGGGGTTATTTGAATCAAGTTTGTGGATGGTATAGGAGTTGCGGAAGTGTTTGATGTAGATTAGGAGGGGTGTAAAAATGACGAGGTGGTAGTGGATCCTTGTGGGGAACATAAAAGGATGCGGAAAGCGAAGACAGGGTGCATGGCATTCGAGGATATAGAGGGCCCTATAGGACATGGGTGGGGCAGAAACCCATTCAACGTTTGCATAGCACAAAGTGGGACGATTCAAGGTTTTGCAGGTGTGGAAAATATTGGAGGAATGCAATTCCGTAGTTTGACTTGTAGTTCATTGTGAGAGTTCATTGTGAGCATTTTGCTGGATTGGTAGTATATGAGGTCTCTATGTTAGCTGCCAGTGGAGGGTTAGTCCAGGTTATTTTGGTTTATTAGTAAACTGGACAGGACGGTTATAGATGGTAAGGTAGGTCATGGACAGGAAAGTTGTGGGTGGTCCGTCCTATAATCATTGCCTACTTTTTGGAGAGGCTTATCTTGAGAAGGCAATTGGTTATACCAAGAGGTAAAATGATTACATGGGATGATTAAGGTAGGTTTAAGAGTTTTGGGATTTATGGCGTGTAGGGTAGAGAAGGAAAGCAGTGTCATCAGCATTCTGAATGAAGTGGACTGGTGAGGGCGGTTAGGGCATATCTGCAGTATAGAGGAGATAAAGTAGGGGAGAGGGGACAGAGACTTGGAGCACTTCTGCAGTGGTATGGGAGGTAGGGAACTCATATTGTTAATAGCGACAAATGATAGGCGATTAGATGGGAAAGATTATAATACAGTCGACGTAGTAACGGGATGTGTTAGGCTTTCTCCAAGTCGAGGGAGATATAAATAGCAGGTTAACGGGTGGTGAGTTGGTGAAATAGATGGGCAAGGTGCAGGAGCTAGTCATAAGACGAAAAACTGCGATTGAAGCCACACTGAGTAAAGCCAACGACGTGACGTTTCAGGTATTGATGGATGCGTGAGGAGGGGATATACTGTATTCGAAGACCTTCCTAAATACTGAGGTGAGACTATTGGGGCAGTAGGAGAAGAGATCAGTAGAAGGTTTCTGCGGTTTGAGGAGTAGTATTTTGGAGTTTTTACGTAGTTGAAGATAGTAACCCATGGAGAAGATACACTCCTGGAAATTGAAATAAGAACACCGTGAATTCATTGTCCCAGGAAGGGGAAACTTTATTGACACATTCCTGGGGTCAGATACATCACATGATAACACTGACAGAACCACAGGCACATAGACACAGGCAACAGAGCATGCACAAAATCGGCACTAGTACAGTGTATATCCACCTTTCGCAGCAATGCAGGCTGCTATTCTCCCATGGAGACGAGCGTAGAGATGCTGGATGTAGTCCTGTGGAACGGCTTGCCATGCCATTTCCACCTGGCACCTCAGTTGGACCAGCGTTCGTGCTGGACGTGCAGACCGCGTGAGACGACGCTTCATCCAGTCCCAAACATGCTCAATGGGGGACAGATCCGGAGATCTTGCTGGCCAGGGTAGTTGACTTACACCTTCTAGAGCACGTTGGGTGGCACGGGATACATGCGGACGTGCATTGTCCTGTTGGAACAGCAAGTTCCCTTGCCGGTCTAGGAATGGTAGAACGATGGGTTCGATGACGGTTTGGATGTACCGTGCACTATTCAGTGTCCCCTCGACGATCACCAGTGGTGTACGGCCAGTGAAGGAAATCGCTCCCGACACCATGATGCCGGGTGTTGGCCCTGTGTGCCTCGGTCGTATGCAGTCCTGATTGTGGCGCTCACCTGCACGGCGCCAAACACGAATACGACCATCATTGGCACCAAGGCAGAAGCGACTCTCATCGCTGAAGACGACACGTCTCCATTCGTCCCTCCATTCACGCCTGTCGCGACACCACTGGAGGCGGGCTGCACGATGTTGGGGCGTGAGCGGAAGACGGCCTAACGGTGTGCGGGACCGTAGCCCAGCTTCATGGAGACGGTTACGAATGGTCCTCGCCGATACCCCAGGAGCAACAGTGTCCCTAATTTGCTGGGAAGTGGCGGTGCGGTCCCCTACGGCACTACGTAGGATCCTACGGTCTTGGCGTGCATCCGTGTGTCGCTGCGGTCCGGTCCCAGGTCGACGGGCACGTGCACCTTCCGCCGACCACTGGCGACAACATCGATGTACTGTGGAGACCTCATGCCCCACGTGTTGAGCAATTCGGCGGTACGTCCACCCGGCCTCCCGCATGCCCACTATACGCCCTCGCTCAAAGTCCGTCAACTGCACATACGGTTCACGTCCACGCTGTCGCGGCATGCTACCAGTGTTAAAGACTGCGATGGAGCACCGTATGCCACGGCAAACTGGCTGACACTGAAGGCGGCGGTGCACAAATGCTGCGCAGCTAGCGCCATTCGACGGCCAACACCGCGGTTCCTGGTGTGTCCGCTGTGCCGTGCGTGTGATCATTGCTTGTACAGCCCTCTCGCAGTGTCCGGAGCAAGTATGGTGGGTCTGACACACCGGTGTCAATGTGTTCTTTTTTCCATTTCCAGGAGTGTAGTTAATGCTTACAATGACGACTAGTAAGAAGAGGGGCATTCTGTGAGGTGTCCATAAGTAATGCAGTCGCGATCGGGGAAGTGATACGTTTCTTATGGTTGTGTCTAGACAAGACAGCCTAGACACAATGAGAGGAAGCCGAAAGGCACGCGCTTAAACTCACGCAGGCTGGCGTGAGGTCTGAAACAGGATACGTAATGAACGCTATAAAGAGAAGTACGTAGCTTCTGGAATACTTAACTTTAATCCACATTTGTAGAACGTCGCTCTTGATGATACATTAATAGAATCTCAATATCAATTGAATACGGCGCCTTGCTAGGTCGTAGCAAATGTAGCTGAAGGCTATGCTAACTATCGTCTCGGCAAATGAGAGCGTATTTGTCAATGAACCGTTCCTTGCAAAGTCGGCTGTACAACTGGGGCGAGTGCTAGTACGTCTCTCTAGACCTGCCGTGTGGTGGCGCTCGGTCTGCTATCACTGACAGTGGCGAAACGCGGGTCCGGCGTATACTAATGGACGGCGGCCGATTTAAAGGCTACCACGTAGCAAGTGTGGTGTCTGGCGGTGACACCTCATTCCTCTCCCGCAAATCGGCGTACGGTTGTGTTATAAGGCTTCCGCCCGCCTTGGGGAGGACCCCATGTTGACGTATGCGACGAGGTGGGGAGCCTAACAACAGGCGAGGCTGTGCCACCCGCACCCGGTCATTCGGTCCGAGGGGAGCTAGGAAACGCCTGAAAACCTAGTCCAGGGTGCATGCCAACATGCGGTGTATGCGCCCGTAGAGGGACGGGAGGGGCCGAAGGGTCGACCTCCATCGCGTCAGAGCGCCCGTCGGGCGAAGACGACATCTGGTCCGGAGCCGGCAAGAGTTCCAAGTCGGAGGACAGCTGGTCACGGGAAACGATCGGCGGCGCATGACCCAGGGAGGCGCTTGGCGGCTGCAGCGAAGCGGCTGCAGCGAAGCGTCCACTGCGGGCGGCGCCGGCGGGAGAACAGGCGGCGGCGGTGGCGGCGGCGGCGCGTCGCCACGGGGCAAAATGGAAGGCAGCGTCGGTAACACCTGGGGATGAGGCGAGCCAGTAGATGGGTCCCCAGGGCGCTGACCGGACGGCACCGTCGCTGAAAGCAGACGGGGAGCGGCGGAACCCGTGCGACGACAGAGGCGCAGCTGATTGAGATGCCGACGCTCCTCACCAGAGGCCCCCAAAACCAGATACATACCGCGGCCGAGGCAGCGAAGAATGCGCCCTGCGAGCCAACGCCGTGAACCTCGATAGTTGCGATAGTATACAACGTCGCCTGGAGCAAAAGCAGGTGGTTGCCGCTGCACAGGAACCTGATGCGGCGGATGCAGCAAAGACATCAAGGTTCGATGAGGACGACCGTGCAACAACTCAGCCGGTGAGCGACCATCTCGGGGCTGAGAGCGATACGAGGACAAAAAGAGCAATAACGCGTCCTCCCGAGAATGCGACTCTTTCAACTTCAACATCTGTGACTTGAAAGTCCGGACCAATCGTTCAGCGGCACCGTTTGACTCAGGCGAAAACGGCGCGGATGTCAGATGTTGAATACCATTGGCCTTGCAGAATGACTGAAATTCTGCGGACATAAATTGTGGGCCAATGTCGGAAACAATAGTCTCAATTTTCCGGAAGGCTTTGGCAAAATTAATAAGGGTGAAGCCTAGAGAGAAGCCTGCACACATTCAATCACACCTTGTGATTCCAAATCATTTAATGTTCTTGCGACCTCATCACGCAATGCGGGGAGAACATTGCACGCTCTGAAAAATTTTGGTTGCGCGTTTACTATCAGGTCCAAATGTGCTTGATAGTTCTTAGTGCAACCAAGGTCCGGTGCAAAAATGTCTGCAAATTCTTCACATAGATGAGAAACACTGTCTGAAGGCACAGTCTGGTTCACTGACAGGACCTGATTGACTATAGACAAGTTAAACAACTGAAATAAATCTAAACCAAACAAGTTCACTGCAGAAGAAGAACGAAGTACATAAAATGACACAAGTTTTGTTTGTCCCTTGTATGTGGCAAGAAGGCTGCACTGTCCTAACACAGGGATATTCTGACCTGAATATGTAGTTAGCTTAACATTTGCGGCACGCAACAGAGGTGTGCCCAGTTGTTTGTACGTGTCGTGATTGATCAGAGAAACTGCAGCTCCAGTATCGAGCTGGAATGGGATCACGTTGCCATTAATGTCCAAGTCTACAAAAAGTTTATTGTCCTGCTGACGACAAGAGCGACTGTCTCGTGCAATTTGAACAGACACTGGTACACAATCACTTGCTAATTGACGTGATTTCCTGCGACGTCGACGCACACTTTTTGTGGGACGCACACAGTCACTGTTAGAGAGAGTGGCACTGGGCGGAGTCTAATTAACTACATGAATGTCCATGGGCGTAGGTTCACGAGCCTGAGTATTCTTGGTTCGATTCCGGCGCGAAGCAAATGGCCTGGAATGGTTGTGAGTGTCCGATCGGAGCTTTTTCTGGCAAATACTCTGAACATGTCCTTTTTTATTACAGAAAAAGCAAATAGCTTGGCGTGACGGGCAATTCTCACGCGAATGTCTAGTAGCACACCACGGGCATGATTTTAGCACTGCATTTGCTTGCTGCCGCGGGACACGAGGTTGAGAGCTTGGCGGCAGCTGCGCGGCCGAGCGCGAGGGCTGTTTACGGTTCCGTGCAGCTCGCCTGGCGGGCCGGTTAATGTGACACACAGCTGGCGAAGTTGCAAATGATGCCTGAGCAAAGTCAAGTGTGTCTTGCCTATCCAATATGTCTATCACTCGTTGAAGGGAGTGATTGACTAGTTTCAAATTTTGCTCCCGTATACGAACATCAGAAACGTTCTGTGCAATTGCATCACGCACCATAGTATCTGAATAAGGGAGTCCACATTCACACTCAAAAGCACAATCCGTAGTAAGGCCTTGCAAAGTTGCAACCCACTCCCGATTAGTTTGACCAGCTGTACGTTTTGTACGAAAGAACGTATACCTTTTTGCAACTACATTGACCGATTCCTTGAAATATGCATCTAATGCAGACAAAATTTCTTCGTAGGACAGAGTTGCTACGTCGCGGCGGGGAAATAATTTCACTATCACACGGTACGTCTGCACGCCGACACATGATAATAAGTGAGGCTGCCGCTCATTACCTTGAATTCTGTATTCGGCGAGATGGAATCCAAATTGGCGTGACCACTCCGTCCAGCTTTCCATCGCCGCATCGAATTGACGAAAAGGTGGTGCAACTGCGTTTTGTGGCTGCGGTAGCGGTGGAGCGGCGGCTGCCGCATCGTTTTGCATTGCACGTTGACCCGGGACGAGCTGTCCAAGGGCATCCAATAAGGCCTGCGTCTGCTGATTCTGCAAGCGATAAAGTTTGAACAGTACATCTGGAGATTGTGGCGAAGCCATGACACAAGTAAATTAGTTATATATAAAGGAGACCGTTTGTATCCGAGTCGCCAAATATGTTGTGTCTAGACAAGACAGCCTAGACACAATGAGAGGAAGCCGAAAGGCACGCGCTTAAACTCACGCAGGCTGGCGTGAGGTCTCAAACAGGATACGTAATGAATGCTATAAAGAAAAGTACGTAGCTTTTGGAATACTTAACTTTAATCCACATTTGTAGAACATCGCTCTTGATGATACATTAATAGAATCTCAATATCAATTGAATACGGCGCCTTGCTAGGTCGTAGCAAATGTAGCTGAAGGCTATGCTAATTATCGTCTCGGCAAATGAGAGCGTATTTGTCAGTGAACCGTTCCTTGCAAAGTCGGCTGTACAACTGAGGCGAGTGCTAGTACGTCTCTCTAGACCTGCCGTGTGGTGGCGCTCGGTCTGCTATCACTGACAGTGGCGACACGCGGGTCCGGCGTATACTAATGGACGGCGGCCGATTTAAAGGCTACCACGTAGCAAGTGTGGTGTCTGGCGGTGACACCACACTTATGAAGTTCTCTTTTACGCCGTGTGCTGTGATTGGCGATTTTAGTGCTGTTTATGGTAAGTTGTCCAAGGACTCGAAGCATGGAACCGGCGTTGGGACATGCCATCGTAAAAACTATGCCTGTTTACTGTAGAATTACAGTCGTACCAAACCGGTGCGAAGCTTGGTATTTTGTGAAATGTTACCAATGTTAACAACCTTCATGTAAATTGATAAATCAATGTCTAACACGCTGTTTACATGTGAACTGAGACTTTTGGCGCGGAAATGCATTCACAAGTCATACTGTCAATACACTCATCAGAGACAGTACGTTTCAGCGATTAAAAACCGGAAGTTCCATATCAGAATACCACTTTACGCTTATTGACAACATACGGATTTCTATCTGATGATAAAGTCGTTTGGTACAAGGGGACAGCAGAGGAAAATTTATTTCCAAAAAAGTGGAGTAAAGATGGATATGACATTTGTTCTGAGGATCTGCACTGGCTTCACTAATCATATAGAAGATGGCATCAGTAATCTTACATATTACTTTGTCTGCTTATACATTCCATTCAATGAAGAAACACCTAAGGTACAAAATGCTCGCCCACGAAACAGTGAACACTGCAACACAACAAAATGACATAATATATATTTTTACTAAGCTCTAATATGTGAAATGTAATTATGTAAAACCGTATGAATATGTAATCATCAAATTCCAAAGTGCTTAAAATGGTGCCGATAAATATCACATACTGTGTTGCGTGACATAGCTTATGAAAGGTCTTGTCCATTTTATCAGTTATTTTGATTTATAATTATGATAATGTTCAGCTCAGAAGTTACATTTGTGTGGTAATATTTAGCAGAGAAAATCTATCATATGTTCAATACGTCTTAGTTTGTGACAAAATGCGTAGTTTCCTTTCCTCTGTATTAACATGAAGAAACGCATCTATACTAAAAGGATCAAAATGAATAACTTGCAATAAGCTAATGTGCCTAAAACACTTCGGCGAATTCAGCTTCAGAAATAACTAATTGCAACAACAAATTCTCTAATCTATACAACAAGCACCACCAACTAAGACTGACAGCAAATAGTAGTATCACTTTCAATAATTACTGGTTAAATGTAAAGACAATTTTCATGATATTCTGACAAAATCCAATGGAGTAATAGATGGGAATCACACTGGATTATACACAAAAGCTCGAATAATTTCCTGAAGGTGCTGCTACGTTTAACTATCCAGTACAGACCCCTTGTAGAAAGTCAGTAATGTAACTAACAAGGGAAACTCCCCATCGTATCCTCCCCATAGATTTAGTGGCAAGATGTCCCAGTGGATAGCCTGTTAAAAATTGAACATAGATGAAGCATGAAAATAGGAAGAAGGTATGAGAATGAAATTTTCACTCTGCAGCGGAGTGTGCGCTGATATGAAACTTCCTGGCGGATTAACACTACGGGCCGGCACACAGTTTTAATCTGCCAGGATGTTTCATATCAGCGCACACTCCGGAGCAGAGTGAAAATTTCATTCTGGAAACATACTCCAGGCTGTTGCTAAGCCATGTCTCAGCAATTACCTTCCTCCCAGGAGTGATGGTTCTACAAGATTTGCAGGAGAGCTTCTGTGATGTTTGTAGGTAGGAGACGAGGTACAAACGGAATGAGAGCTGTGTGGACGGGTCGTGAGTCGTGCTTGGATTGCTCAGATATTAGAGCACTTGCCCGCGAAAGGCAAAGGTCGCGATTTCGAGTCTCTGTCCTGCACACAGTTTAAATCAGCCAGTAAGTTTCAGGGATAAGATATACTGAACAGTGAAAAATAAAGGCAAAATGGAAACAGTGAATGGTCCAAGAACAAGAAATGCAATAAAGAGCAATCTGAATCAGCGATGGTGTCGTAGGTAAGTGATCATAATGTTGGGCTACATCCGGGCAAACCGTGTTCGAAATTCGCTAACGCAATTCTTTTTCACAACATTATGAACTGTCGGCCGGTAATTGAAATGTTTGTTTCTGTAGTCTTGACACTTGTCATACTATACATTGGTTGTACATATATGAAAAAAAATTTTGCATCACCTCGGTTCTGAGAGTTCCGGAACCTGAACAGAAAATTGCAATATAGACCAACATAAACATCATTTCCGCCCTTTTTACTACTCATGAAAACCACACATTTCATGTCGTACTACCATAAGCGAGACCGCCAGAGGTGGTGGTCCAGATGGCTTTACACACCGGTACCTCTAACACACAGTAGCACATCCTCTTGCATTGACGCATGCCTGTATTCGTCATGGCATACTATCCAGAAGTTCATCAAGATACTGTTGGTCCAGATTGTCCCACTCCTCAACGGCGATTCAGAGTAGATCCGATATGCACGATGGGGACGTGAATTGTCGTCCATAAAGACGAACGCCCCGCCAATATGCTGCCGATATGGTTGCGCTATCGGTCAGAGGTTGGCATACACGTATCGTACAGCCTTTACAGCGCCTTCCACGACCACCAGCGGCGTACGTCGGCCCCAAATAATGCCACTCCAAAACATCAGGGAACCTCTACCTCGCTGCACTCGCTGGAGAGTGTGTCTAAGGCTTTCAGCTTGACCGGCTTGCCTCCAAACACGTCTCCGACGATTATCTGGTTGAAGGCATATGCGACACTCTTCATTGAAGAGAACGTGATGCCAATCCTGAGTGTTCCATTCGGCATGTTTTTGTACCGCGCTGCTAGGTGTCATGGTTGCAAAGATGGACATCGCCATGGACCTGGGCAGTGAAGTTCGCATCATGAGCCCATTGCGCACAGTTTGAGTCGTAACACGACGTCCTGTGGCTGCATGCAAAGTATTATTCAACATGGTGGCGTTGCCGTCAGGGTTCCTCCGAGCCATGATGCGTAGGTAGCAGTCATCCACTGCAATACTAGCCCTTCCGCGGCCCGAGCGAGGCATGTCATCGACAATTCCGGTCTCTCTGTATCTCCTCCATGACCGAACAATATCGCTTTGGTTCACTCCGAGACGCCTGGACCCCTCCCTTTGTTGCGAGCCCTTCCTGGCATAAAGTAACAATGCGGACGCGGTCGAACCGTCTAGATATGGTAGAACTACAGACAACAAGAGCCGTGTACCTCCTTCCTGGTGGAACGACTGGAACTGTTCGGCTGTCTGACACCCTCCGTCTAATACTCGCTGCCGGCTGCTGTGACCGAGCGGTTCTAGGCGCTTCAGTCTGGAATCGCGCGACCGCTACGGTCGCAGGTTCGAATCCTGCCTCGGGCATGGATGTGTGTGATGTCCTTAGGTTAGTTAGGTTTAAGTAGTTCTTAGTTCTAGGGGACTGATGACCTCAGATTTTAAGTCCCATAGTGCTCAGAGCCATTTGAACCATTTAATACTCGCTGCTTATGCATGGCTGTTTACATCTTTGGGTGCGTTTAGTGACATCTCTGAACAGTCAAAGGGACTTGGTCTATTATACAATATCCACAGCCAACGTCTGTCTTCAGGAGTTTTGGGAATCGGGGCGAAGCAAAACTTTGTTTGCTGTGTGTACAATATGAGTCATGTGCTAATAATACATTACTGTCACAAGTAAATGTGGTGAACAGTGAAAGCAGGGGAGACACCATATAGACGTCTCACAGAAATGAAAACAACAATTAAACGGTTGAGAACTACGTTAAAACAAAGAAATTCATGAGACAAGACATCCAAAACGGAATGCAACATCAGAAACGGTAAAAACATGTCTTTTGACAGAGCAAAAAGAAGTGTGATTGCGAAACTGTTGCGTCCACTTGTTGCAGCTGGTGTGACAAATTGTTTTCGCGTGTCTTTGGGAGCGATCACATTTTCATTCATACGAAGTCCTATATCGTGCAAGGAGGCACATGTCACTTACCGGTCGTGCAAATTAGGTGCGTCGATAAGAGTTTCCTATCACATGACAAGTATACTGTCACCGATGCCGTGTATGACACACCAGACTGGTCTCGTAAACTGTCATGCGGCCGGGAGTCCGGTGTGCTGACCAAATGCCAATCCGTATCCGCATCCAGAGATGCTTGTGGACTGAGGATGACACCTCGGCCGGTAGGTACCGTTGGGTTTTCATGGTCTGTTCAGGCGGAGATAAGTTTTTCTTTGACACACCACACGTGTTTTCCGGTGGAGGATTCGAATGACTTGTCGTCTTGTCATTAAACGTTTGCGGTTCCCAATCGAAAGCCACGACCTTTTGGCTGCTAATAGAGTAGTTGTGCAGAATCAATTGTCTTTATAGGTCTCAACCTTCCACCTTATTGTTGCAAACGGACGTTTCACCACGACATAGACACAAATTTGAATAAAGCGTAGAGCGAAAAAGAAATTGGTAAAAGGGAGGTTTGAACACGGGTCGCTTGCGTGACACTCAAATACCGTAACTAGTTGACCACGACGCCGTTTTTATGCCCAGCTTCTTTATCTTACATTTCTTGTTCTTGGAGCATTCATAGTTTCTATTTTGCTTTCTTTTCCACAGTCCAGTTCACTTTCTTCCCGTTTTCATGCTTGATCTGTGTTCAGCTATTGATGGGCTGTCCTCTGGTCACTCTTACCAGTAAGCGGGAGGAGGGTGCGATGGGGAGCTTCCCTTGTAAGGATCGACAGTGAGAATCTTTGGAAGAGACAATTAATTAAGCAAATGGGTATTCCAAAGGACTTCTGTGTGTAATCACTCTTATGACGTCTTACAATCCAACGACAAGGAACAGGTCACTGAGATACTTAAGTGTTGTTGTAGCATAGTCAGAAGGTGTCACGCCACATTGAAACCATTTATTTTAAGTTTTGTCCACTGTAATTTTACTTGAAGTTTACCTTAAAAGTTGAAACAAGGAAATGTTACAAACTCACATATTGGCAGAAGTAAAACTGTGAGGACGGGGTGTGAGTCGTGCTTGGGTAGCTCAGTTGGTAGAGCACTTGCCCGTGAAAAGCAAAGGTCTCGAGTTCGAGTCTCGGTGCGGCACACAGTTTTAATCTGCCAGGAAGTTTCATATCAGCGCACACTCCGCTGCAGAGTGAAAATCTCATTATGGTCACATATTGTTATTTTATCATGCGTTTGCTTTTACTTTTGGTCGTAATATAGAAACCATCGTGTAAGATTTGGTCCACCCGAATAGCCGAATACGTTGGCACCTCGCTTCCACGAGACGGAGACTAGCCTGCCACGGATCTAATCCGTCTTGCAGACTAAAACTAAGGTTGCAGAGCTGGGCCAGCCTGGATATGGTTTTTAGGAAGTAAATACCAAGCTGTCCCCATGTCCCACCTCATATATATACGCTACACGATTGATGAAAGATTTGTAAACGTTTTTTAAATTACCTCTGCCAACCACAAACTTTGTTAACTATTGTATTACTTATTTATTTAGCGACATGTTTCGAGGGAATACCTCATCTTCAGGCTAAATGGCATTACAAAAACAATTTTACAATAACGTCATACTGATGTTACACAGTCTTTTTATTATTGCTGTGGTAGTAACAGGCGGTGTCACTTTGGAAGCCCGACTGATGTTTGCATGAAATTGTTTTGTACTGGTCATTCACTTTGTTCTTCTGGCGTGGCTGTTTCCACGGAATAACCACAGCAATAATGAAAAGACTATGTAACACCAGTATGACATTATTGTATAATTGTTTTTGTATTGCCATTTAGCTTGAAGGTGAGGAATTTCCTCTAAACATGTCGCTTAGTAAATAAGTAATACAATAGTTAACGAAGTTCGTGACTGGTAGCGGTAATTTAAAGAACCTTTACATGTTTCTTGAGACCGTCACGGTCGAAAAAAATTGTGAAAATGGCTTCCAATTCTCTGATAAAACGTTCTCACACTTGATCATGACATTACACTACATGTAGACAGATGGGATTAAGAAATTCCGTTCCGCGGACGGTGGCAGCATCTGGCCATTAGCTACCAACAACAATGAAAAAACTCATGTAATAATACCGATCCCATAAGAGAAACGGGAAAAGGCAAAAGAAGAAAACTGAAACGCGTGAGGGTAACCACTTTTCTCGTCATCTGCAGTACATATATTTACAGGGTGACAGTTATTGAACTATATGAAATAACATCGTTATAACTTCTAAACGGTTTGCGTTAGGACGTTCAAACTGCACTGTTGGCTGCGGGGCATGAACGGAATTAGTATATGCATAAAGGGTCGGTTTAGCGACGAAGCCCCCTTTCATTTGGATGGGTTCGTCAATAAGGAAAGTTGGCGCATTTGGGGGACTGAAAGACCGTATTTTGCGCTCGAGAAGTCTCTTCACCCTCAACGGGTAACTGTGTGGTGCGCATCATCTAGTCGCGGAATAATCGATGCGATATTTCTTGATGGCACAGCGACTACCAAAATGTATGTAAAGGTTTTGGGAGATGATTTCACCCCCATTATGCAAAGTGACCCTGATTTCGACAAGGTGTGGTTCTTGCAAATCGGAGCTTGACCCCACCGAAGCAGGAATGTAATTGATGTCCTCGAGGGGCACTTCGGGGACTACATTCTGGCTCTGTGGTACCCAGAGGCCACTGACAGGGGCCTCGATTGGCCGCCATAGTCTCCGGATCTGAACACATGATATTCGTTTTTGTGGGGCTCAATTAAAGACAAGGTGTACAGCAACGACAGCAAAACCATTGCTGAGCTGAAAACAGTCATTCAGGAGGTCATCATCTGCATTTATGTTCCGACATTTCAGCGGGTAATGCAGAATTTTGCTATTCGTCTACGCCACATCATCGCCAATGATGGCAGCCTTATCGAACATGACATAACGTAAATCTGAATATCTGTATGGCTTTTACATACTGAATAAAGTGTGTGCACGCCGTAGTTTTTAACTAATTTACGTTTTTTCATATAGTTCAATAATTGTCATCCTGTATACGGAAGTATGTCACTGTTTGCCTGAAGAAACTATTTAATTTGAATGAAGGTATGGGAGACCTCTTGTGAGTTCTGAAAGGGAATATATATGTCTCTAGCAATTACTCGACTATATACTTGGCCGTGCGGTTAAAGGCGCTGCAGTCTGGAACCGTAAGACCGCTACGGTCGCAGGTTCAAATCCTGCCTCGGGCATGGATGTTTGTGGTGTCCTTAGGTTGGTTAGGTTTAACTAGTTCTAAGTTCTAGGGGACTAATGACCTCAGCAGTTGAGTCCCATAGTGCTCAGAGCCAAACTATATACCATAGCTAAAGTTATTTAACTATTCAGGGAAAATTTTGAAATGTTTATTTTCTGCTCAGTTTATCGTTCAAACAATCTGTCAGTATTTCCAGAACTATGATTTTCAGAAAAGTTGTATACCGATTAATAGAACAATTCAAACGTTCTGACTGTTAAAAACTGCTCGTTATCATGGTACGTTAAATTAAATATGCAGTTGATTCACATAAAAAATAAAGCTGCAGTTCAGTACAGTGTATCTCACAAGATCTAGTCATTAAATATGAACAAATATAATTTTTAAGTACCTGGGGCAGTATCTAAGACCTGTTAATATTAAGATTAGATTTATTTTGTCATATGATAGGTACATACTTATTATTTACGTTTAGTACTATACTGTTTTAATGAAACTGGTCTGGAGATGTGAAATTATCTTATGTCTGTAAATTGCATGTTCCGTACGGGTATTTCTGCCGATGAAGCGCAGTGCTTCAATACGTATTAGCAATATGATTTTACCAGTGCTGTGATTTATATGCAGAAACATGACGCAAAGTTTTGGTCTGAATATGTGTGTGTTATAAAACACATTTAGTGGCTTTTACGAGAGCGACTTATTCTCTCTCCGAGATAACAGCGTGGCTGCTGACACTTTTAACAAAATGTAAGATTTTCTCGTTAGCCAGCAATAAAAAGTTTAGATCTTATACCAATTAGAGAGAGGCGGAACTTGAGGAAAAACTTTCACAGATGTGACGATTCTGCCCGAACGCCTGCAGGTTCTGACCTTACACAATGTTGCTTGAAGCGAAAACCATTTTTCACTGCGAAACGTTTCTTCTTAAATGTATTTTCTAAAACGGCCCTTTAAAAACTGACGTAGCTTATCAGCTGACTGATGGAAAGAGAACCTGAAGTACATCATTTGCTCTTCGTTCTGTAACTCCTATTGGATGTTAAAAATCAGCAGAAGTTTGAAATCTATTACCAGTTTCTTTGCACAGATATTCTTTGCAGCCAGATGCAAAGCTGATTATGTATGGCAGGGATCAGTCATAAATTAATTTTGATTTACTTTAGTAAAAATTGTCGTTTCTTGTTCCGAACTGATAAAGTTCATCATTTAGGGCTTGTACGCTTTAGTGAAAACACATGTTAAGTATTACAGTTACATCAAATTAAAAATATGTTGAATATTGAACGGTGGGTGCTAAGCACTGCAAAATAAGTGGGATATATTGAGCTACGGCACTACAGACTTGTCTTACATTACGGTACAGAAATACTTGAGAACAAGAAAGTCTCTAAAATTTGCATACGCTAATTGAAGAGTTCTTACAACAGATCGATAACTTTATTAATATTTACTGCAGTAAAACTTACTCGCTATAGTACATCCATACAGTATTTTAAAATTTGTTACTCATCTGTCTATAGTTGGAAGAACTTAATATTGGAGTGTGCTAGGTACTATCTGGAAATGTTTCAGAAAATGAGTATTAGCGGACTCGGTAGGCAGTTAATGGGTACCGTCATGTGAGATTTTTTGTGATTTTTATATTTTTGTTCATTTACTTGAAACATTCCCCATTTAAGTATCTGTACTACTGCATGTATGTGTTGTGTTGGCAGGGGAGCGTAATGTTTGTGATGGCTGAGGGGTGGTTGTGGTGGCGGTAGGAGAAGGGACAGGGTGAAACCCCGGTGTTGGTACTAATGTACTCGTCGCGAGTAGCACAAAGGGGGCCGCCCAGCCTAACGTCCCCATCCGCTGGCAGATCACCATCGACAGTCACATGCTCTCACTTCATGAGACACTGCGGCGAGGTCTGCCTTTTAAACCAGAACACCGGCACAAAGTCTGGTAATCAGAAACTTCACGCCACCACCTCTCCTCCCCTTTCCGTCTAAATACTGGCAGTGAAAATTTTATTCCACCACCAGGATTCAAACCACCTTCCCCACGGGTCAAGCATCACGGCAAGAGTAAGCGTTAGCGATCTCGGCGACGGAGGTGGGTTTTTCGTGTGTTTATTTCTATTTCTTCTGAAGGATTCATAGCTGGTTCTTTTCTAGCTAAGTGTAATAGCTGCGTGTTGTTCTCAAAGATTCTCACTGTATGCTTTAATTTAACAGTGTGGGCTGCAAATACAGATTTAAGTAAAGAAGTCTCAATGCATCAAGGTGCTCTGTGTATCTCATCTCATTATCTCTGTCTGTTCCACCATTGTAGAGTTTTAGGTATGAGTCACATTTGAGCTTGCATGTTCAAGATTTACTATAAGGGGGCTTGGAAAGATATACACCATGATTACCCATTTATTGTAATATACTTTCAACAGAGAATCTGACTGTAATATCTTTGTTTTTTATGACTTGGCCAATTCGTAAGACAGTTTGGTTATGAAAGGCATAACATTAATTTTGGGTTTGGCTCCCTTGGGAGGTTAGTTTATTTGGGACCGAGTTATGTATGGATTATTGTGTAGGATTGTGGCTTTTTTGTGCAGTTTATCTGTTATTACAGAAACATAGACATTATTATAAGCAACCGTTTTAACTACAATGATTTCATTTTCTTGAACTGTGGAATCATGAGAACTTCTTGCATATCTTGTAGCAAGATATACGCCATTTTGTGTTAGTTTGGGTGACATGTTGAGTTGTGAATGCTGACATCAGTGGTGCTTGGTTTTCTGTATGTACCAAATTGTTTGATAGCTGATACAAATTTTAAGGTCAATAAAATTTGTTCTCGAATTTTAAAATCATCATTTCGCGAGAGGTATGTAGGAGGAAGTAATATGTTGTCCGACTCTTCTAGGAAATTTTAGTCTCGAAATTTCAACAGTGCACCGTTCCATACTGCACAACGCCTCCCTGTAGCGTCTGGCAATTGAGTTTGTTGAGCATCACTGCGACGTTCTCTCCCCGACTAATGATCCCGTGACGTAACGCTGCGCTCTTCCTGTGACCTCCTCTCTCTCCTGTCGGCTCTACCTGATAAGTATTCCAGATTGATGAATTATGCTAAAGAATCGGCTGAATAAGCGCCTTGTGTGCCACGTCCTTCGTGGATGAGTTACATTTCCTTAATGTTCTTCCTATCAATCTGGGTCTGGAATCTGCTTTTCCTCTTTGTTTTATGTGATCATTTCACTTAATACTGCTCTGGAGTGATACTCCTTGGCATTTTACGGTAGATGCTCTTTCCAGAAATTTGTCGCCAACGATGTAGTTGTGTACTGATGCATTTCATTTGAAATGTATGTGCAATATGTTAGTTATTTACGTTCGAGGTAAACTACGAGAGCCCGCACCATCCGTTAATACTCAGTAGCTAATCATCTGGGCATCTGCTAACAGTCCTAAAGAGGTTCCGACGTATTCTGTCACATCATTTATACACACTGTAAACTATGACGATCCTATCACACTTCCTTGCGGTACTCCGAAAATTAACTTTACATCCGTCGATTACGTTCCATTAAGAGCGACGAGGTGATTTCTGTCTCCAAGGAATCCTTGAATCCAGTCGCAAAGCTGGTTCGATACTCGGTAAGTTCTTAATTATTTCACGAAACGGCACTGCTAGACGGTTTCGAAGGTCCTCATGAACTCAAGGAACACGTCGTCTATCAGTTGCCGGATCTCATTGAGGAACAGAGCGACCTGCGTTTCTCAAGAGCTTTGTTTGCAGAATCTGTGGGGTTCTGCCCACTCGTCTCTCATAGGGTGCCTAAAGGATGGTGCTTTCTCGGATAGCTATACAACAATTCAAGCAAATCACATTAATAGATTTTATGAAAAATAAAGAAGACTGACAATACCTAACTTTGGAATTACATGCAAACGGTCAGTTTCCTTCACTATACACCGGGTGATCAAAAAGTCAGTGTAAATTTGAAAACTGAATAAATCACGGAATACTGTAGATAGAGAGGTACAAATTGACACACATGCTTGGAATGACATGGGGTTATATTAGAACCAAAAAAAAAAAAAATACAAAAGTTCAAACAATGTCCGACAGATGGCGCTTCATCTGATCAGAATAGCAATAATTAGCATAACAAAGTAAGACAAAGCAAAGATGATGTTCTTTACAGGAAATGCTCAATATGCCCGCCGTCATTCATCAACAATAGCTGTAGACGAGGAATAATGTTGTGAACATCACTGTAAAGCATTTCCGGAGTTATGGTGAGGCATTGGCGTCGGATGTTGTCTTTCAGGATCCCTAGAGATGTCGGTCGATCACGATACACTTGCGACTTCAGGTAACCCCAAAGCCAATAATCGCTCGGACTGTGGTCTGCGGACCTGGGACGCCAAACATGACGAAAGTGGCGGCTGAGTACACGATCATCACCAAACGACGCGCATGTTTTGGACATTTTGTGAACTTTGTTTTTTTTAGTTCTAATAGAACCCCATGTCATTCCAAGCATGTGTGTCAATTTTTACCTCTATATCTACATTATTCCGTGGTTTATTAAGTTTTCAAATTTATACTGACTTTTTGACCACCCAGTATAATGTCCATCTAAGCATTCACACTCGCTCATCTGTAACTGCTATCTTTAATATCACTGCTCATCTGGGTCTCTCTACTAGTGTCCGTCTTCTACTGTGAATCAAGGCTGGCAGGAACGGCGCTTACATTCTCTTTGTATAGAGGCCGCTCCTGCCGTACGTCCCTAGTCAACCGGCTTTTGGCTAACGTCGTCTCACAGCCTTCCCTGCTCTTGCGTTCTTCATCTTCGCGCCGACGTTCGTTGCTACGCCGGAACAGTATCCATGTTGGTTTTCATAGAGGATATTCTCATTCTCTAAAACCTGATAATTCATAGGCGTAAAATGTTCGCTAATTCCAAAACAGCTTAACGTCAAAGATATATGCCTATAATTACACTACTGGCCTTTAACATTGCTACACCAAGAAGAAATGCAGATCATAATCGGGTATTCATTGGACAAATATGTTATACTAGAACTGACATGTGATTACATTTTCACGCAATTTGGGTGCATAGATCCTGAGAAATCAGTACCCAGAACAACCACCTCTGGCCATAATAAGGGCCTTGATACGCCTGGTCATTGAGTCAAACAGAGCTTGGATGGCGTGTACAGGTACAGCTGCCCATGCAGCTTCAACACGATACCACAGTTCATCAAGAGTAGTGAATGGCGTATTGTGACGAGCCAGTTGCTCTTCCACCATTGACCAGACGTTTTCAGTTGGTTAGAGATCTGGAGAATGTGCGGGACAGGGCAGCAGTCGAACATTTGCTGTATCGAGAAAGGCCCGTACAGGACCTGCAACATGCGGTCGTGCATTATCCTGCTGAAATGTAGGGTTTCGCAGGGATCGAATGAAGAGTAGAGCCACGGGTCGTAACACATCTGAAACGTAACGTCCACTATTCAAAGTGCCGTCTATGCGAACACGAGGTGACTGAGACGTGTAACCAATGTCACATCGTACCATCACGTCGGGTGATGCGCCAGAATTTTGATGAAGAAAACACGCTTCCACTGTACGTTCACCGCGATGTCGCCAAACACGGATGCGACCATAATGATACTGTAAACAGAACCTGGATTCATCCGAAAAAATGAGCTTTTGCCATTCGTGCACCCAGGTTCGTCGTGGAAGACACCATCTCAATCGCTCCTGTCTGTGATGCAGCGTCAAGGGTAACCGCAGCCATGGTCTCCGAGTTGATAGCGCATGCTGCTGCAGACGTCGTCAAACTGTTCGTGTAGATGGTAGTTGTCTTGCAAACGTCCCCACCTATTGAGTCAGGGATCGAGACGTGGCTGGACGATCTGTTACAGCCATGCGGATAAGATGCCTGTCATCTCGACTGCTAGTGATACGATGCCGTTGGGATACAGCACGGCGTTCCGTATTACCCTCCTGAACCCACCGATTCCATATTCTGCTAACAGTCATTGGATGTCGACCAACGCGAGCAGCATTGTCGCGATACGATAAACCGCAATCGCGGTAGGCTACAATCCGACCTTTATCAATGTCGTAAACGTGATGGCACGCATTTCACCTCCTTTTACGAGGCATCACAACAACGTTTCACCAGACAACGCTGGTCAACTGCTACTTCTGTATGAGAATTCGGTTGGAAACTTTCCTCATGTCAGCACGTTGTAGGTGTCACCACGGGCGCCGACCTTGTGTGAATGCTGTGAAAAGCTAATCATTTGCATATCACAGCATCTTCTTCCTGTCGGTTAAATTTCGCGTCTGTAGCATGTCATCTTCGTGGGGTAGCAATTTTGATGGCCAGTAGTGTATAGATTTCCTATGACCTTTCATGGAAACGGGAATGACCCCAACTATTTTTCCAGTCGCTACATAACCCTGGCTTCTACAGCGAACTACTATAAACTACTGCTAGAATGGTAGCAAATTCTTCCTCATAATCTTTGTAAAACATGCAACATACCATTGCTGTACTATACCGATACAAAGTTTCTTAGGCTACCCGAGACTCCGGTAAAATTGTGTGACGTATGTTATAAGTGGTCATGCCTTTCAACGACAGACTCCGCCAGTTAACCTAATTCTTTCATGGATTATCTTAATGAATCTTCAAGTAGGATTTCCTCTTATCTGACGACTACCTGCGGTTATAAGTGGGCAAGCAGGTAGCCCATTTACTTAAAATAAGTCTCAGGATGCCATTATAAAGTATTTATTAGTAAATGTCGTAGGAATATTATAATTTAATATTTTTAAACGACTCATCAGAAAAAGTTAATTCGAAAGCATGCACGGATTGTGACAACAGGCTCAGAATACATCCTATCACTGACTGACAAGATTAATGGGCAGCCGAAATGTGCTGAATACGTCTTTAAACTTCGTAGCTCTTCACACATCTCCGGTTATTTAACAATTTTCATTTGTCTACTGCATTAACTGGTTTACTGTTTACCGACGTAATGGTGTTAAATCCCTGATGACCTGAACGTCAAATGCCCTGATGACCTGAAGGTCAAATGGTTCAAATGGCTCTGAGCACTATGGGACTTAACATCTGAGGTCATCAGTTCCCTAGACTGAGAACTACATAAACCTAACGAACCTAAGGACATCACACACATCCATGCCCGAGACAGGATTCGAACCTGCGACGTAGCAGCAGCGCGGTTCCGGACTGAAGCGCCTAGAACCGCTCGGCTACAGTGATCGGCAACCGAAGGTCCTCGTAGTATTTTCTACGTAGAAAGTGCCTTTTAATAACTTACACTTAATATAGAAAATTCTCAGATTCACGCCAGTACACTTGCGGATCCCATACGTATTGACTGCTAAGAGAGATTCACTCTCAGGGCTCGCGTACTTCACGCAACTCCCATGATTCACCACCGCAACATAGCGTCCACAGAACAACACAGCATCCTGCTTGCTGCCATTGTACTCTGCTGTATTGCTTAAGGCAGCGAGCGGCTTACTCCTGCTTTCTCCCGAGATTTAGTAAAAGTAAAATTTCGAGCGGTTCTAGGCGCTACAATCTGGAACCGCGCGTCCGCTACGGTCGCAGGTTCGAATCCTGCCTCGGGCATGGATGTGAGTGATGTCCTTAGGTTAGTTAGGTTTAAGTAGTTCTAAGTTCTAGGGGACTGATGACCTTAGAAGTTAAGCCCCATAGTGCTCAGAGCCATTTGAACAATTTTTTTTAAAACACATTTCAAAACAGGGAAGATCTAATCACACATTACCTTTGGTGATTTCCTTTCAAAATTCTGAAAATAAGTCACGGTGTTATTGGTCTTTACATTTTCCAGTGCAGTAAACGCAGGAGTTTACCAAACATCAGTAACAGTAGTGATGTCTCACTATGATCTTCTCTAAATATTTATTTTCCATTAAAGGGTTTCGTTGGAAATCTGTCAATCACAAAGAGATTTTGTAAGTTTGTATCAATATACAAAGCACACTAATTTTCAGTTTCTTACTACCCACACAATATTCTCACTCCGTTTTCCATTCTCTCGTAATACCTAAACACATAACAATTATGAATATAGTAAACAGTGAATATAAATTCATATAGAAAATGCCGTAATTCGCATTCAGCTTTCGAGGCCATCAACACAAAATTTGAAATATTCTATTGAAATAGATTTTTTATGCTAATTATCATTGACGAACTTTTTTGTTGCACTAATTCATACATACAAAATCAAACGTTTCTCTCACATTTTTCTTTGGCTTGGTTAGCATTCTAAAGAAATGTCTAGGAGCATTCTTTAACGGTCTTGCCAAACATGAACACAAAATACGAAGATAGATGCCTTTATCTGCGGCTTAGTATCGCTCAGGATACGGAAATACACTGCACACATGGGATATTTATTTCCTTTAGCGTCGCTGCTGCACTTGGCTGTCCAACACAACTTTATCTTTTTTAACAAGAACTTACTCGACGATCATTCTTTTATGGTACACGCCACTGAGACATTTTATTTAATGTGTTTCACTCGTTTATTGAATCTGCCGACATTGGGTGCTGTAGTTCAATTATGCTTCATGACTGGCAGCTGTCAATACAGTTTCCAATGATGTTTTTTACCTTACAGATTAGGTTTCTTGTTTTGCCTTGCAGCTCCTGTCTTCTTGTTATCGTGGCTCCAAACTTCCTATGATTCCACGTATCATGAATGATATTATCGTTACTTGTCATAAAGAAACATGTTTCAGGCACCGCATACTACTAAGCTTTTACATTTTCCATTGTCTTTGTAAACTATAGCTTTCTTTCTCTGCTGATCCCGGCGGAGGTTCGAGTCCTCCCTCGGGCATGGGTGTGTGTGTTTGTCCTTAGGATAATTTAGGTTAAGTAGTGTGTAAGCTTAGGGACTGATGACCTTAGCAGTTCAGTCGCCGGCCTGAGTAGCCGTGCGGTTCTAGGCGCTACAGTCTGGAGTCGAGCGACCGCTACGGTCGCAGGTTCGAATCCTGCCTCGGGCATGGATGTGTGTGATGTCTTTAGGTTAGTTAGGTTTAATTAGTTCTAAGTTCTAGGCGACTGATGACCTCAGAGGTTAAGTCGCATAGTGCTCAGAGCCAGTTCAGTCCCATAAGATTTCACACACATTTTAACATTTTTGAAAATTTTTTTCTCTGCCAAAAAGGCACACAAATGTTTTTTTTTAAATTCTCAAATGATTACTTAATGGATCTCCTCCCGTTAGACATTAAATTAGATTATTTTGTCAACCATTTTATAAGAAAGTAGAACCCATTACATGTAAAAACTGTCATCCATAGAACATCTGTTCTCGAACACCCTTAACATTTATACTGCTTACAGTTTCTGCCCTTACCCTTTCTGAAGGAGCCCCAGTTGTAAGGAGCGCGTCATTGGAGACGCTGGCAGTTATAGAGGATTGTCTTGCAATTAGCAAATCATTTTCTCAGTCAACTGCTACGAAACGTAAACGGAATGAGGCTAACGACTCAAAGACTCCCTGCTGCGCCAAGGTTACTTGTGGTTTCCTGTACTGAAGACGGTCAGTCCTTCGCAGCAGTGAATCCGTTTATTATTCAGAAAGGTGTTGATAGCATTGCTCGCCCCGTGAAATCCTGCTCTCGTTTACGCAATGGTACTTTGCTTTTGGAGACTACTTCTGATCCTCAAGTACAAAAACTGCTTGTACCTTCACTCCTCCATGGCTGTCCTGTTCATGTCGAGACCCATGGGACACTGAATTCCTCCTGTGGTGTTGTTACACTACGCTGCTCGGTGGTCTGGCATAGGCTGAAATCCTAACGTGCCTCTCTGATCAGGGTGTCATTCCCTCCACTGGGCGATGAAGAAATTAGATACCTCCTTAGTGCCCACACGCACTCCCTTTCTCACTTTTGATTGTGGGGGCTCTTTGATCAGTGGTCAAAGAAGGTTATGAAGTTATCACAGTCAGACCGTATATCGTAAACCCGATGTGCTGCTATCAGTGTCAGCGTTACAACCACGCTCGAGAGTCCTGTCGACACGCAGCCAAATGTGTAACCTGTGGCAAGGATGCTCACGAGGCCCATTGTCCACTTCCTTCTACCCGCTGAATCAATTGCAATGGCGGCCATGCCACCTCCTCCCGCGATTCACTCATGTATCTCGATGAGCGGGGCTGTCCAGGAGATTTGTGTGAAGGAGAAAGTGCCTTACGTGGTCGCTTGTTGGCTAGTCAGAAACCCTACGTTCTACCATCTGGCACCTACAGTATTGTTCTTGCTACATCTCGCTCCACGAAGGGCTTAGCCATGCACACATGCGACCTCAAATTTTACACCGCGCTTATGGAATCGCCCAGCGTCATTGTAGCGTCCACGTCTCCTCCTCCAGCCGTGCATCATGCCACCAAACTTTCACCTCACAGGGTGAGGTCACCAGCTACGCAACTGCAAGCTGGAAAGAAGGAATACGCCCATAAAGGCTTCTTATGTCCCTCCAGCCACCCAACATCTTAGTCTTCATCTGCTACCTGGAAAGGCTGGAAGAAGTCAAACAAAGGCAAACGGTCTTCTCTTTCGCCAACTCGAAAATCCTCTTCGACGGTTATACCCTCACCCAGCCGAACTCCGCGTCGCCGGTGCACACCACCAACCGATTTTTGTACTACACTCCGCAGGCCAATAGCAGAAGAAAGCCAACGCTTATGATGACCCCATGAAGCAAGATCCTCCTGCGTGTGTGCCCCAGTGAAGAAGATGATGAAAGAGGATTTATGGCTGCTCTTAGAATCGCAGGTGTCCACTTTTTCTCTACCTTCAGGAAACGAAGTTCTGTCCTCAAGACCGCTTTGAGGTCCCACATTTCTTCCCAGTCCGTTTTGACCTTCCCCCGCGTTCAGCATTCCATCTCATGGGGGAGTCATGCTGTTCACACAGGATGACATTCATAGTTAACCCATTACCCTGACTACCCACATTCAAGCTGTTGCAGTTCGACTTTTCCTTCCTCACTTGACCTTTTCTCTTTGTACTATTTACATCCCTCCGTCATTCGATGCAACAAGGGCAAACTTCCACCACCTCACTGGGAAGCTACCTCACCCCTTCTGCTACTCAGTGACTTGCATGTGTACCATCCTCTTTGGGGTGCTCCCAGAACCTGTCAGAGAGATGCCCTCTTGGCAGATCTTCTCAGTCAACTTAACCTCCTCTGACTTAACACAGGAGCACCTACGTTCCCTTCAGACTCAGTGCGCGCCTACTCCCATTTGGTCCTATGCTTCTGCACAGACCAGCTTGCCCATCGTCTCAAGTGGTCCGTTCTCTCTGACACATACTCGAACTACCATTTCCTGGGTGCTGTCTGTTTGTTGATTACTACTCTACCTACTACCACACCAAAATGCCAGTTTACTCAGGCCTACTGGAGGCCTACTGTACTCCTCCAAAAATGAGTGTCAGATCTTATGGGACTTTACTGCTAAGGTCATCAGTCCCTAAGCTTAAACACAACCTAATGTATCATAAGGACAAACACACACACCCATGCCCGAGGGAGGACCCGAACCTCCGCCGGGATCAGCCGCACAGTGCATGACGGCAGCGCCTTCGACCGCTCGGTTAATCCCGCGCGGCTGCACGCCTCCCTGGTGACCTTCGATGAATAACACTTCCCCAGTTGTGATTACGAGGTGGAAGGTCTTACAAATGTTACTTTTACCGTCTCAGAACGTTTAATTCCTCGCACTTCCTCTTTACCACGCCGAGTCCTGGTCCTCTGGTGGACTGAGGCATGCCGCGACGCAATTCGCGAGCGGAGACGTGCTCTCCGCGTTTTTAAGCGTCATACTACGATGTCGAACTTCACTCATTATAAACAGATGCGTGCACGTTGTCGTCGCGTTCTTCGGAGTAGTACCGAAGCTAGCTGGATTTCATTCATTAGTTCTTTCAACTGTTCCACTACCTCTTCCGTCGTGTGGGCCAACCTCTGACGGCTCTCTGGGACCAAGATACATTCCCCAATTTCCGGCCTTGACAGTAGCAGACGATGTCATCGTGGACCACACTGCTGTCTCCAACACCTTGGGCCACCATTTTGCGGAGATTTCGAGCTCCTCCCACTATCACCCTGACTTCCTCCATCGGAAACGATCGCAGGAGGCTCTTCTCAGAATCGTGAGCGTCACAATTCTGCCTTTAAGACACGAGGGAGCTAGATCATACTCTCGCTTCATCTCGATTCTCCGCCCCAGGGACAGAGGCTGTTCACAATCAGATGTTGCAGCACCTTTATGCTGCAGGCAACCATTTTCGGGTTCATATTTGCAACTGCATCTGCGCGGAGGGAACATATCCCAGACGCTGGCGTGAAGCAACTGTGAAACCCATACCTAAGCACAGTAAGGACAAACACCTCCCTTCTAGATACTGCCCCATTTGTCTCACCAGCTGGGTTTGGAAGGTGATTATGGTTCATATCTGGCTGGTATAGTGGTTCGAGTCTCGCAGTTTACTAACCACTGTACAGTGTGGATTTCGAGTGCAGCGTTCTGTGGTTGACTATCTCGTCACTTTGTCCACCCATGCCATGAATGGTTTTCTACGGAAATAACAGACTGTGACCGTTTTTTTCGATATGGAGAAAGCCTACGATACCTGCTGGAGGAGTGGCATCCTGTGTACTCTCGACACGTGGGGCTTCCGTGGCTCCTTGCCCCTTTCCCTTGAGGAATTTCTAAAAGACATTTTCTTCAAGGAACGTGTGGGTTCTGCCTTTTCTGACGCTTTTTCCAGGAAAATGGTGTGCCTCGGGGCTCCGTCCTGAGCGTCGTCCGCTTTGCTATCGCCGTTAAGCCTAAAGTGGCCTGTCTCCAATTGGGCGTCTCCAGCTTCCTTTTTGTTGACGATTTTGCCATCTATTGCAGGCCTGTCTTCAGCGATGTTTCAATCTTTACTCATGGAGCATCGAAAGTGGCTTTCGTTTTTCCACTGACAAAACCGTTTGTCTAAATTTCTGGCGGCGCAATAGGTTTCTCCCACCATCTTCATGGCATCCGTTTGGCCACTGGAGCCTTTTACGCTAGCCCTGTTCAGGGTCTGTATGCAGATGCTGCCAAACTACCGCTGTCCTACCGGGGTGAATTTCTCCTAAGGATATATGCATGCCGTTTGCCTTCCATGCTTCCATGCGTGGCCATCCATCCTATGCTTCCTTTTTCGATGACTCCTTTGATCGCCAGAATGGGGAGCGTCCCTCTTCTCTGTTACCTCCTGGAGTTCGCTTTAGGCTCTTGCTCCAGCAGATTAACTTCACTCTCCCTGCAACTTTCCCGGTGGGTATGAACCCTTCGTGCGGTGGTCCGCGTTCACTTTGGCCTTCAGTCGCTTCTTAAGGACTCTACTCAAGCCTCGTTCCATCGTCATGACTTTCATGACCTTCACATGGGACTTGGCGATTGTGCTTTTGTGTATACTGATGGCTCTCGGACTGACCGTGGAGTCGGGTGTGCCTTCGTCATTGGCGCCGACGTTTTTCGGCATCGTCTTCCGGCACACTGCTCAGTATTTACAGCAGAACTCTTCGCCCTGTATCAGGCCACAGAGAACATCCGGTTACACAAGGTTTTCAATTGTCATCGGCTCGGTCTCTCTCAGCGCCCTTCAAAGCCTTTGTGCGCTGCCACCATGGAGCCACTGTGATTTTTATGTGGGTTCCACGTCATGTCGACCTTACACGAAACGAGGCTGCTAATGCAGCTGCCAAGGCTGCAGTCCTCATACCTCAGCCCACTAGTTCTTATATTGCTTCTGATGATCTCCATGTAGCCGTCTGTCAGACGGTTGGTGTTACTTTGGCATCACCACTGGTCCTCCCTTCACGGGAATAAGCTTCGGGTTATTAAGCCCCTCCCAGCGGCTTTGACGACCTCCTCTCGGCCCTACCGCCGCGTATTGGGCATTGCCTTTCTAGCCGTCGCCATTTGTTAGGAGGTACTCCCCCACCACTTTGTGCACATCGCACCCAACTCTTTACTGTTCGCCATTTCCTGACGGAATGACCTATTTTTAACCGTTTACGTTCCCGTTTGGGTTTGCCGTCTGAGTTATCGGCCGCTTTAAGGACGACGCGCGGGCTGCCAACCGTGTTTTACTTTTTATCTGTCGTAGCAGTATGGCAAAGGCCATTTAATTTTTAGTTCCGGACCTCCGTTTCTCTATGGCGTACTTTATCGACCTTTCTCCACGTCCCCAGGTCTTACCTGTCTTGTCATCCGAAGATTGGGATTGACGTATAGTCGTTGATTTACTAGTTATTTATTGTGGCTCTGAGCACTATGGGACTTAACATCTATGGTCATCAGTCCCCTAGAACTTAGAACTACTTAAACCTAAATAACGTAAAGACATCACACAACACCCAGTCATCGCAGTTATTTATTGTGTTTTTATTATTTGTATATGATTTATCATTGTATTCAGACAGTTATGGAGAAAGTAAATTATGTTATCAAAGTAACTAATTATTGGATGGAAAGGAACTGATTCTTTTTGAATAATACATGATATTTTCTCAGTCAGTGAAAGTTGAAATACATTCTTTTATTGTTTAACATTCGCATTTAATCTGTTGGTGGGGTAGTGCTGTATACTTGTGATTTTATCTTCAAATATAGTAGTTAGAAATTTTGTACCAAATTTCATGTCTAATCATAACTGCACTATTACTCCTGTCTGCTTTCACAGTTATTGTATTCTGTGTTTTTATCATTTATTTGCCGTCCTATCAAAAAGGAAACTTTTGAAATTAATACCATGAGAAACTGAAGGAAAGTAAATAACAATACGAAACTACGATGTTTGATTGTTACCAAATTTGTGGACAGATACATCAGGCATGTCATTGAATATATGCTAATCACAAAAAGAAAACTGATTCGTTAATGAAGGAACAACGACTGCATACCAAATATAAACCACAACATGGACTCGCAACACTACAAAAATGTTTCCAATGTGTACAAATTCCTCACTGATGTAGAATTTATAGAAGGCAATATAGAACTGCTCAGCAAAGTGCTCAAATAATATATAGATCACCAACTATTTAATAGAACCATAAAATATTTAATAGCTACAACTAATGTTACAATAGACACAGCTAGAATGTCAGTGCGAGAACAGAACATGTTCACAATGCGCTTAGCAAAACTTATAGAAACGGTTATACAAAATACAATACATACAATGAACATTATATTCTCTAAAAAAAAATCCACTTGCGTGTCTATTTTTGTGAGCCACATGTCGCAACATATGCTACCGGCTCGTGGCCATTAAAATAACGATCCATGGCATCTTCCGTGCTATTTCTCCTGACTTTCGCTAAAGACTTATTTTTACTCGTATACTAAGTAGCAGCAGTACAATATACATATAATAAAAGTTACACAATAAAAAACTCTAGGATATAATCGTACACTATAAAAGATATAATCCTCCAAGAAGGGAAGTTGGTATTGTCCAATAAAACCAACCTATAGCCGGCCGCGGTGGTCTCGCGGTTCTAGGCGCGCAGTCCGGAACCGCGCGACTGCTACGGTCGCAGGTTCGAATCCTGCCTCGGGCATGGATGTGTGTGATGTCCTTAGGTTAGTTAGGTTTAAGTAGTTCTAAGTTCTAGGGGACTGATGACCTCAGAAGTTAAGTCCCATAGTGCTCAGAGCCATTTGGACCAACCTATAAACAAATACAACATCAGAAACAATCCGGGTCATAAACAAAAATTTTATATATAATGGCAAGGTACCCACCATCGAAGTATACGAAATACGAAAAAATATTAGAACTTAGCCTATCAAAAAACAATTTTGAATTCGAAAATAAAATTTACAATTTGTTGGGATAGATATCATTTTAGAATTTTTAGCTACTAGCAGAAACTGATGAGAATGGCATACAAAAGACCATTCAGCAATAAAACAGATTGCACCCTATATTTAATGTACAGTGGAGAGAGAACAAAATGTAATTTAAGTTTCTACACTTAACAATAAGTAACAGAGACAACCACCACAGATCTGAAATATATACGGAACCCGCCACAACAAAGGTTACCATAAATAATCACTCCTGTCATCCAGATCAGCATAAATATGTACTCTTCAGCTCAGTGATTAATAAACTGAAATTTACAAGCTGAAACTGATGCAGTACAAAAGGGAATAAAAGCATTACAGCACATAACACAGGAGAATGATTTCAACGGCACAGTGATACTCAGACTATAGAAACAATACGCACTACCTAAAACACATGAGGTACATAAAGAAATAACACCACTATGAAAGGAAGGAATTACAAATAAACCAGCCTGCGTCACAGTACAATACGTAGGTCAAGTTTCAAGAAAACTGAATAGTGTATTCCAAAATATTAAAGTAAAACTAGCATCATGAAAAGCCAAAAGCCTCAAACTCAGGAGTTAACAAAATCTTTTGTGACGATTACCGCAAATTCTACACCGGGGAAGCAGGTGGAAACGTCAGAATAAGTTTAAAACAACACACATTGGACAATGAGAGCAATCAGTATACAGTTTACATGCACTTATTAAACAAAAAACACAAAGCAGAAAAAATAGAAAATGGATTAACAATTCTACGTAGACTACTCAAAGGCAATACAATGACTATGCCGGAGGTACTGTAAATTCACACCTGCTGATACGCGTACTCTAACGAAATTGTAAATGAACAAACACAACTAAAGTTTACTAAGTCTATAATACTTTGACATCCTAAAAGCAGTAGGATAAATTTTCAGCACTTCAAGACATTAAAAGGCAACAGAGTGCTCTATAGATATATCTTTCTACGAAAAAAGAAAAATTATATAATTCTATCGTCTTAATGTACCTATTATCACTTATCTTCAGCATATAAATTTCATAGTAGACACACAATCATCGCTGATGAAAACTTTCAAACATACATAAACACAGCCCATATAAATACTATACTGAAGCGCCCAAGAAGCTGGTATACACATGTGTATTCATATACAGAGATATGTAAACATGCACAATACGGCGCTGCGGTCGACAACGCCAATATGAACCAAAGCATGGCTGGCGCTGTTGTTAGATAGGTTACTGCTGCTACAATGGCAGGTTGTCAAGATTTGAGGCTGAACATGGTGTTATAGTCTGCGCACGAACATTGGGACACAGCATCTTCGAGGTAGCGATGAAGCCGGGATTTTTACGTACGACCATTTCAAGACTGTGCCGTGAATATCAGGAATTCGGTAATACATCAAATCTCCAACAGTGCTGCGTTCAGGAGAAGATCCTGAAAGAACGGACCAACGATGACTGAAGAGAACCGTCCAACGTGACAGAATTGCAACCCTTCCTAAAATTTATGCTGATTGCAATGATGACCCATCAAAAAGTGTCAGCGTGCGAACCATTCAACGAAACACCATCGACACGGGCTTAATGACTGCGTGACACTAAGCTTTACACCTCGTCTGGGCCCGTCAACATCGACATTGGACTGTTGATGACTTGCAACATGTTGGCTGGTCGGACGAGTCTCGTTCCAAATCGCATCGTGTACGGCTGTGGAGAATACCTCCTGAATCCATGGACCCTGCATGTCAGCAAGGGAATATTCAAGATGGTGGAGGCTTTGTAATGCGTGGGGCGTGTGCAGTTGGAGTGATATAAGTGTAGATACGACTCTCACAGGTAACACGTCTCACATCCTGTCTCAGGCAACACGTCTCACATCCTGACTCGGGCAATTCCAGCAGGCAATGCAACACCCCACACGTACAGAGTTCCTACAGGGTGGCAACAGGAACACTCTTCTGAGTTTAAATGCTTCCGCCGGCCACCAGACTTCCCAGAAATGAACATTATTGAGCACATCTGGGGTGCTTTGCAAAGTGTTGTTGAGAAGAGATCTACATCCCCTCCTACTCTTACGGATTTATGGACAGCCCTGCAGGATTTATGGTGTCAGTTCTCTCTAGCACTACTTAGACATTAGTCGTGTGCGTGCCACGTCGTGTTGTGCCACTTCCGCGTGCTCGCGGAGGCCCTACACGGTATTAGGCAGGTGTATCAGTTGCTTTGGCTCTTCAGTGTATTATAAAGTTGAACAATGGCACACAGAGAGTCAGAAAGATTCTTCAGTGTACAATATATAACATACGTCATATCATATGACACGTAAAACGAGTAAGTAGTAACTTACACGTAAACCATATAATTATCTACAATTCAATAGCCGTAAGCAACGTACTTTTATCTTAAATGTTTACGAAAACTTTTACCATCATTGCAGGATAACTGAAAAATAGCATAGACGTTGAAAACAACTTGTCGTGATAGGCATATAACTGTTAACAACCTCCTGTTTAGTCGCAAAACAAGGAAAAACTGAAATAAGTAATTAACACTGGCGATAACACTCATTTATGCAAGCTACTCCTTCAGATTGACTGCACCTGACACAGATTGCAGGAACGCAGAATCCAAGGGAATGTTGCATCTCTTAGGCTTGTAGTTCAGATGGTCGCTCAGTTACATTATTTCACCGTCCAAATAGATTTGTTAGTAATCATACGCAAGTGCTATCATTGAAAGTGGTAGGGAAATCGTCCCTCTTATATTCTGTTTCTTCTTTTCCGTTTGTAATTAGTAACATACTTCACTAATTGGATCAGAGTAGGTCGTTAAAAAATTTTTGCGTTGCTATAATCTTCGAAAGAGGGCAGGGGAGGAGAAGAGAGAGAGCTGTACTGCTCGTCGTGCCTATGTTATTTTCGATAAGCACACTACTGCTTATCGGGGAGTTCTATATGGCAAGCGCCTGAGGGAGCCCAGCAGTGGTTTCGTGAGTATGGCCTTAGCGAACCTGTGTTACCTGAGCTGTGTGTTGGTAAGTGCCGTAGGTCTCCTATAGTCTTAAATTCTTGGCTTCCTTTAGCGACCACCGTGAGGTACAGCGGTGGAACACTGATGGTCACAGAGAATGGCTATCTGGCTTAACCAACCAGATGGTGAAGATGGATGAACGCTAACATTGCTGGCTGCTGGTAATTCCTCCATAAACCTTAAATCCCATTCTTCCAATCCCGGTGGATCGTTGGGCACTATTTACACCCACACCCCAAAGTGACATTGTATGACTAGTCCAGCTGAGTCTCCTGTGATTGAGAGAGAAAGCAGTAAACTTAACGGAACACGTCCTGTGGTATCTAATGTAAATAGTATATCGTTGTTAACCATGCGGAAGGTTCATTTCGAGAAATTGTCACCTTTACATATCCATAAAGCTCTAGATGGAGTTGCTTGGCAACTGAAATCTATCAGAAGACCTTGCAATCTTACATCCTTACGGGGACACTGAAAGCTACTCATGTGAACAAGTTGTTAAATGCCAAACTACTTGGAGTATAGGTTCTCAATAGCTAGCTGCACACTGCGCAGAATTGTTGTAAAAGAGCTTTGACGTGACGGGACATTATGAATATGCACTCCGTCTTCAGGCCACAAGTGTCCCATCGGGTCCATCAAACCGCCATATCATCCTCAACTGAGGATGCGGATAGGAGGGGCGTGTGGTCAGCACACTGCTCTCCCTGTCGTTATGATGGTTTTCTTTTACCAGAGCCGCTACTATTCGGTGGAGTAGCTCCTCAATTGGCATCACGAGGCTGAGTGCACCCGAAAAATGGCAACAGCGCATGGCGGCCTGGATGGTCACCCATCCATGTGCCGGCCACGCCCGAAAACGGTTAACTTCGGTGATCTGACGGGAACCGGTGTATCCACTGCAGCAAGGCCATTGCCGTTATGAATATGGGTACCAAAGAATTTCAACAGGCATGACAAAACGCATGTGCTACTGAAGGTAATAGTTTTGTGAAAATGACTGATGGTGAGCTCCTGAAGTCAGCGACTTTTATCGCGACACTTAATCTTCCAAACTCCCCAAGTTACTTGAGTATAACGCGGCAGAATTTCTCAAATATGAGGTTAGGCGCTATGGACCAAATCCAATGCGCTGCTTTAAGTACTAGTACTCTGCCCATAGTACCATTGGCTGCAGCGGTCAGGCTACATGTGGAACACCTGGGTCTGCTGATCACGAACCAGGTGTTCAGTGCGCTACCCCACACATGAGCGTCTATTGCTCTAAAACCCAGCCAATTAGGAGCAATAAATGTCCTGTATTCACAGAAGAAACGAGATTCCACGAGGTTAAATCACACAACTAATCTCACACTCTGCCATGAAAAAGGCGCCTAAGGCCATACAGCCACCCACTTTCATGAAGTCATTTGCCACAGCAAAAAAGCAGACTCCACAAAAATACTAACGCTTGTATTCACACTTGCAAGGCTTATAAAAGCACACTGAAAATGCAGCTGCAACACAACTATTCTAACCACCAAGTCCTTGTGCTCCGAAGATAACGGTGGCTGCAGCACCAAAGGCTCCGAAGTGTGGGGGTCAAGTAAGATTTTGAGGTAAGTCTGGGGATGTCAGAATGATTCGAGCACGTTGCACTGGCCAGCAGTCAGGTAGCTCCCCATGGGCTTATATGCATTAATACACTATAGCGCAATGGGTAACTGGGTAACAGAGGTGACAGGGGGGGGGGGGGGGCTTCAGGAAACATGTGACATTGATGTTGCGCCTCATAACAAAGAAAAAAATAAAGAAACAGGGAGATCATCTAACTATACAACTGTGCGACAACCACTTAGTTGGTGGGACTAGGAGCTGTAGCTTTTAAACATTTCAATGGCGATCTTCCATTCATTTGCTTGATGTTGAAGAGCTGTGAAAACAGATCACAGACCACCCACGGCTTCAGCACATTCGGCTTACATGTTTCTGTTCACACGATTAGAACTGCTGATCAGTAGACACTCACCATCTCTACCTAATAAGGGTGTGAGTACGATTCACGGGTTTCAATGGATTTAGTTGCCAGGGGACCGAAGCTTGGTCGCTTCTCTCTCTTGCTTTCTAGGACCTGTTACCGCCGTCCTCAGCCATAATCCCATACCGTCCTTGCGACTTTGGCCGTAAAGGTAACCTTTCCAAGCAGGTGGTTACATCTCCATGTTCCTTAATTGTACATCCTTTTACCCTGAATGAAACCCTCCAAGGTTTCTCTTTAAAGTTTATGGTGATAAATACTAAGAAGCCAGATACCTTCCCCTAAAACCTCTCCCGCTATGCTCTACATATCTGGTGTTATATTCGTTGTATGTTTTCACGTCTATTTAACTGGGCGTATGGTCCTTTTGCGGCTGGCTGCCACTATCATCCCATGAAATGTATTCGCAGTTGCGAATATGGGCAACCATCGCCTGTATAATGAAGTGACAACAATGGAAATTGGTTCCAGACTGGACTCGATCCCTTATTTTCCACTTATCGGGAGCGGTCGCCTTACATTTAGGCTACCCGAGCACGCTTAGCAGCTAGACCCAAACTTCCTTATGTCGTCAACCATGTATCTACAGCCACCATGTTTTTACTTCTTGCATGGTGACTCACACATGGATCGGCTGCCGCTGTTTCCGTACTGTCCGGCATACGCATTGAATGTGGACAACGGAAAACAACTGTTTGTGAAAGACATTATTAGATACCCGTAACATGATTCTTTCTGAGGAACTGCCTGAAAATCCTATATTTTGGGGCTTGTGCAAAAATTAGAACAAATGAACCTGAGATTATTAGGCTACAAGCTTAAAATTTGTATCGAAAAAAATGTAAGACAACCGCTCACGATAAGCGCGAAATCTGAGTTCGAGTCCCGATCTGGTACAAATTTTCATTGACGTCATACGAGTATAGAGCTGATGGTTGTCCACATTTACAACTGCGAATACATTTAATATACTTCATAACGGCTGTAATCGCAGTGGTTCCTGTTCCTTCGGACATGCATGCATATCGAAATGAACATTGCATCGTATTTCTGAACAACACAGGCAGTGTAATATCGTAACTATTATCCCACTCCCCCCATGAACCACAGACCTTGCCGTTGGTGGGGAGGCTTGCTTGCCTCAGCGATACAGATAGCCGTACCGAAGGTGCAACCACAACAGAGGGGTATCTGCTGAGAGGCAGGACAAACGTGTGGTTCCTGAAGCGGGGCAGCAGCCTTTTCAGTAGTAGCAGGGGTATGGGTCTTGATGATTGACTGATCTGTCCTTGCAACACTAACCAAAACGGCATTGTTGTGCTGGTACAGCGAACAGCTGAAAGCAAGGGGAAACTACAGCCGTAATTTTTTCCGAGGGCATGCAGCTTTACTGTATGGTTAAATGATGAAGGCGTCCTCTTGGGTAAAATATGCCGGAGGTAAAATAGTCCCCCATTCAGATCTCCGGGCGGGGACTACTCACTAGGACATCGCTATCAGGAGAAGGAAAACTGGCGTTCTACGGATCGGAGAATGGAATGTCAGATCCCTTAATCGGGTAGGTAGGTTAGAAAATTTAAAAAGGGAAATGGATAGGTTAAAGTTAGATATAGTGGGAATTAGTGAAGTTCGGTGGCAGGAGGAACAAGACTTCTGGTCAGGTGAATACAGGGTTATAAATACAAAATCAAATGGAGGAAATGCACGAGTAGGTTTAATAATGAATAAAAAAATAACAGTGCAGGTAAGCTACTACAAAGACCATTGCGAACGCATTATTGTGGCCATGATAGACACGAAGCCCACGCCTACTACAGTAGTACAAGTTTATATGCCAACTAGCTCTGCGGATGACAAAGAGATTGATGAAATATATGATGAAATCAGAGAAATTATTCAGATAGTGAAGGGAGACGAAAATTTAATAGTCATGGGTGACTGGAATTCGACTGTAGGAAAAGGAAGAGAGGGAAACATAGTAGGTGAATATGGAATGAGAGTAAGGAATGAAAGAGGAAGCCGCCTGGTAGAATTTTGCTCAGAACATAACTTAATCATAGCTAACACTTGGTTCAAGAATCATAAAAGAAGGTTGTATACATGGAAGAAGCCTGTGGATCCTAGAAGTTTTCAGATATATTATATAATGATAAGAGAAATATTTGGGAACCAGGTTTTAAATTTTAAGACATATCCACGGGCAGATGTAGACTCCGACCACAATGTATTGGTTGTGACCTGTAGATTAAAACTGAAGAAACTGCAAAAAGTTGGGAATTTAGGAAGATGGGAACTGGATAAACTGACTAAACCAGAGGTTGTACAGTGTTTCAGGGAGAGCACAAAGGAGCGATTGACAGGAATGGGAGAAAGTAATACAGTAGAAGAAGGATGGGTAGCGTTGAGGGATGAAGTAGTGAAGGCAGCAGAGGATCAATTAGGTAAAAAGCAATGGCAAAATTTTCGAAGAAATATAAGAATCCTGTGGCTACACCATACAAAGCGAAATTGGCTGAGGTTAAAATGTGTGTTCTGATCGGGCAACTACCTGGGATATTGCAACAACTGTGTGTAGACAACTATTACCTTGTGGACCTGAATATAATGGAAGATATTGCTGGTACTTCTAAAATAAATGGGGATTGGCGACTACCTAACATCAAATCACAACTTGTGAGAACAAGGAGACTACAAATGAAACAGAAATATGGTTGTAAATACTATAAGACAGCATAGACTAACAAGGATAAGCTGCAGTTGTAAGATATAAAACTAATTTATATTTCATACTACACAACCAGGAGTGGGCAAAGTTCTTGGTAACTATTTCATCGATTTCAAAAATTGATATGATATTTGTCTACGAGAAACTTCTACATCTTCCATGACTAAATAACATGTTATTGCATGAATGGAAGCTACAACATACAACTACAGAAAGGATGGTGTGCTTTTCCCTTTGGAAGACTGTTTAAGTGTATTAGATGGCAGTAAACAATATTTGGAATCTGCTCCTCTATACTATGTACCAATTACTGCCATAGCGTGTACACTATCCGATAGCTTAGAGAACAGCTGCTGTGTTGTGTTTAACGGTGTTCTACAACATATCTGCTGGGGCAATAAGAATAAACGAAATTTTATTGGTTTAGAAGTAAATTTTAATCAAGCCGAAAGAAATATTATAAAATGTGGATTATCTGACTATAGTTTTAATTAGTTACAAGTAAACTATACAGAAATCATTAACATAAACTTCAACAAAGGTTACAACGGTATTATATAGGAGTTGCATAGTAATTCTGGAAAAACACGTTTTCCTCAATCCAGAACACTGTTCTCCACAGTACCATCGAATTTAGATGCTCCCGGATTAGGACTGGTTCCCACAAATAATGTTATTTCGCAGGGCTTGAAGAAATTAAGAAATGTATCACACTGGCTTTAAACACTTCCTATTGAAGAAATTACCCTTAGAAGTGCAGCAAATGTGTTACATAATTGCCAACGAAAATTGGAAATGGAAAGATATCAAAGTCGAGACACGAAAACTGGAGTATACGGCGGTAACAACTGCCGGTGTAGATGTGCAACCAAGCCTTACGTATTAATTCAAACACCGTGTCTCGAAAATCCGGTTACAACTGGGCCACACAAGATACCAGCATATACTGTAAATGCCAATGAAATATGGGAGCACAAACATGGAACGCTTTAACATGATATAATGCAGAAAATACAAAGACGAAACTGAAATCCTCGAATTATCTCAGCTAAAAGAATAGAAAAAAGGAAGAGAGCAGACCGATAAGGCCATACAAAATAAAGTTAACAGGAAAAATTAGATATGTGTTCGAATTCGGAATATACCTTCTTTAATATTATGAAATTAATGCTAGGAAAATGAACTAGACCATTCTGATGTGCAGTTAAGCTATAACTTAAAAATTAAAATCAATGTTATTAAAACTACTCCAAGCAAAGTAAAATAAACAGTTGTTGTTGTGCGTAAATCTATACGCCAAAATTAATGAAGTTTTGTGTAAGAACATATGTTTTCCTAGTTACCCTCTCATAATGCCTAATACGTCTTGTGCTTATAATGACACACATATCTCTTGGACGATGGCATTACGATGTATCCAGAAGTGGATAAGTTTGTGACATTGAAAGAGTGTTGAAACTAGCTATTTGAAAACGTAGGGACCCTCGTTTCGTACGTACATCAGTAAAGAAAGTGGTCGAGGTAATGGAAGGCCAAATGAATGGTGAACATGTTGCAGAATTAGTTGGCCTGCACGGAAAACTGTACGCTTTCGAGACGGAATCTGGACACGTAACGTGCAGAACAGAAGGCATGAAACATTTTTCTGTAAACTTGTTAACCATTAACGATTACAGGCAGTGCATCTCGGATTCAGAAACTGTACAGTTTATTATTCAGATGGAGCAGCGTGTTGCTCCAACTTGAAAGAAAATATATCTTGGTATATCAGCACTGGATGATAATTATCATACACTTATCGATATAGTAAATGGTCTGGGGTCACCACCACATCAGATATGCTCTATCGTAATTTGAGATCAGTGTCACCTTTGTCTGTTCCAGCCTCTCCTCTCTCAAATTAATCCGAAGAAGCACCATGAATCAAACATGGGTCTTCCATGCTAAAGACAGTGACGCCAAACGGTGACCTTTGGTGGTGATCGATTTCACTGTATATGTGCGTAACATTAAACATTAAACGTGGTAACCAATTTATTTATATCTGGAAGTTACTTCAGTTTAATAGGAGACTAAACATTAACCTGACATTATAATTTTTAGTGGTTGGTCGAGATAGCTCAAATATTTACTCAGCTTGCAAAAATCTACAGTTTACATGAGATAATATTCTAAAAAGTGTCGAAGATGAATAAGAATATTTACGACTGCATCAAAAATGATTCTGTTTCAGTATAAAGAACTGGTTGTAAGGACGCTGGAGCGTTTCTGCACTGTGAAAAATGTAGAAAACATGTGAAAATGTAGAAAAAAATTGAATGTGTTAAAATTTGTACAATTTTACCAATGAATATTCCTTGCTGTATGTAAATGTGCAGGGTCATCCAAGTGTGTATCTGACATTCTTTGGAATGTAATAATTTTTAAAATTATTTTCTTAGCTAGATTATCTTTTGTCTGAAGGTGTATTTTCATTCCCTTCCCTCTGTAATATACTAATGATAAGACAGTACAGTGTTTCATATAAACATTAGTGGAGTACGTAAATGGGTGAGGGAGAGAGAGAGAGAGGGAGAGAGAGAGAGAGAGAGAGAGAGAGAGAGAGGGAGAGGGCGAGGGAGAGGGTGAGGGAGAGCGAGAGGGCGAGGAGAGTGAGAGAGAGAGAAGCAGACATGAAATTCACTACTAAGACAATATAGTATTTATGTGTGGAAACGAGTAAAGGAAAAATGCAATTAAGTTTGTTCATGAGGTTGCAACATTTGACAGAATCGTGTGTGTGTTTGTGTGTGCGTGCGTGTACGTGTGTGTGTTTGTGTTGCAGGTATCTTTGCCACTTTAGATGAAGTTGTCTCTTTGACGTCTGGGCCACCAGACTTGCTTCCCAAGAGAAGATGATCAAGCCGAACCAGTACTACAGACTACTAAAGCAACGTTATTAAATTCTGCAGTCGTTACAATTTCTTCAGCATAGAAATCACAGTGGCCACGGCCTTGCCGCAGTGGATACACCGGTTCCCGTGAGATCACCGAAGTTAAGCGCTGTCGTTCGAGGTCGGCACTTGGATGGGTGACCATCCAGGCCGCCATGCGCTGTAGTCATTTATCGGGATGCACTCAGCCTCTTGATGCCAACTGAGGAGTAGCGGCTTCGGTCAAGAATACCATCATAACGACCGGGAGAGCGCTGTGCTGACGCCACGCCCCCCCCCCCTATCCGCATCCTCCATTGAGGATGACACGGCGGTCGGATGGTCCCGGTAGGCCACTCGTGGCCTGAAGACGGAGTGCTTTTTTAAATAGAAATCACAATAATTTACCTTGCTAACTCCTTGCCTACGGACTAGTTTACAATTTACTAACTTAAGTTACGCTTCACGCCCCGTCCTCACAGCTTTACTTCCGCCAGTACCTCGTCTCCTACCTTCCAAACTTTACAGAAGCTCTTCTGCGAACCTTGCAGGACTAGCACTCCTGAAAGAAAGGATATTGCGGAGATATGGCATAGCCACAGTCTGGGAGATGTTTCCAGAATGAGATTTTCACTCGGCAGCGGAGTGTGCGCTGATATGAAACTTCCTGGTAGATTAAAACAGTGTGCCGGACCGAGACTCGAACTCGGGACCTTTGCCTTTCGCGGGCAAGTGCTCTACCAACTGAGCTACCCAAGCACGCTACACGCCCCGTCGTCACAGCTTTGGCGGAAGTAAAGTTGTGAGGACGGGGCGTGAAGCGTGATTGGATAGCTCAGTTGGTAGAGTACTTGCCCGCGAAAGGCCAAGGTCCCGAGTTCGAGTCTCCGTCCGGCACACAGTTTTAATCTGCCAGGAAGTTTCATATCAGCGCACACTCCGCTGCAGAGTGAAAATCTCATTCTGGGAACTTAAGTTAGTTAACTTATTCTTACTTGTTACAGTTTACCTAATCCACCGTATTTTATTTACTGCAAATTCATGGGAGCGTAAGGGTTTTCAACTGAGGTAGATATAGGTTACTTGAAGCTCTTACGGCCGGCACGCCAGTCGGGAACGAGAGAGCACAGAGGGCTGTGAAGAAGACGTCAGCCAGTTGCGGAATGACCGACCCCTCTCCAGGACGATAACGCGACAACAGTGGCTTCTATGCGAAGAGAACATAAGTGCAGCGCCCAATATGCCACGGCCAGTTCTACAGACGCTTGAAGACTAGCAACTAGGTAGACGAGTCAAAGCTCATTACTTTCCTTGTACATTCTACGTAGTTCAAATTTGGAATCGTTATACTGAAGAGATTTCTGATTTTGTCTATTTTCCTTTGCTGGCGACACATCTGTTTACCACAATGAAGAGTATTGTACTTTTTCCTCTCGTAAGCCTCTAGATACAACTTGAAACGAGACTCGTCCAACCAGGCAAAACGTTTCCAGTCATCAACAGTCCAATGTCGGTGTTGACGGCCCCAGACGATATGTAAAGCCTTGTGTCGTGCAGTCATCAAGGGTACACGAGTGATTCTTCGGCTCCGAAAGCCCATGTCGATGATTTTTCGTTGAATGGTTCGCACTTGTTGATGGCCCAGCACTGAGATCTGCAGCAATTTGCGGTAGGGTTGCACTTCTGTCACGTTCAGCGATTCTCTTCAGTCGTCGTTGGTCCCGTTCTTGCAGGATCTTTTTCCGGTCGCACAGATGTCGGAGATTTTATGTTTTACCGGATTCCTGATACTCACGGTACACTCATGAAATGGTTGTACGTAAAATTCCCCTCTTAATCGCTACCTCGGAGATGCTGTGTCCCTTCACTCGTGCGCCGACTATAACACCACGTTCTAACTCCCTTAAATCCTGATAAACTGCAATTGTAGCAACAGTAACCGATCTAACAACCGCGCGAGGCACTTGTCTTACATAGGCGTTACCGACCGCAGTGTCGTATTTTGCCTCTTTACATATATTTGTATTTCAATACACATGACTATACCAGTTTCTTCGGCTCGTCAGTGTACATACAGTGATTAACGATCCCTCACAGCTAGCTAAGGTGTGAGGCGACGATTATCACTGTGGAAGATAAGAGCACAGCTCGACTTATTGAGTTTCAATATGAACTGAACCAGGATGCGACGTACTGAAATAGACAGCTCGGTAGGCGCCGGCGGCCTCTGTGCACTATGTCCAGGGGACGTTGGCGGCGCGTAATCTGGGGGCTTGTCTTGGTCTTCTTTTGTTATAGGTGCACCTAGTTCAGCGCCTGCTGTACAGTATTTCCTAGTGCCCAGCGGTGTGCTGGTGAAGGCGTACGCCAGTGCAGATGTCATCACTTGCTGTACCAAAAACCGTCTTTAGTATATTCCTGCTGGCATCTAACCCTACCATCTTCCTCTGTAGCGATGTATATGGTGCTAAATATACCAGTTACCGTATCTGGTCCCTTAACTGCTCATGCAAAATTGCAACGTTGATACTCCACCTGTACGTTTCTTAGCATTCCTCCCCATCAGTTTACAGATGCATCCAGCTAATATTTCTTTCATTCTTCTTGCTTCATTCCTTGTTTGACATGACGTCATTTGTTGGTTAATTTCACGAATTTTGTTCTCGAAAACGTAGAAACACGCTATCAACAAATGTCTAGGATCTATATCAGTAAATTTATCACTATAAATGCAGACTCATAGCAACCCTTTCAAGATCATCTAATATAATTCGTTTTGGTGCTTGTTCACCCATAATGACTAATTTTATAAAGTTTTGAAGATGATGATGGAACTTCTCCCTCTCCTTCTTCTTCGTTGTCGCCGTCGGTCTAGAACTAGCTGCTGCAGGCCTTCAACTGCTGTTGTTTCTAGGCTGATCAACGATAGATCGACAGTCATTTTGAAGGTCACTGGTGCTCTCAGATTCTACGGCAAAGAATGAAAAAAAAAGCATGGCATGGGAAATAACGAAGTAGATCTAGCAATAAAAACTAGTAACAGGAGAATGCAGAAGAGGCCTTTGTGAACGATCTGCATAACCAGAGGAGTCAGTCACTAAAAAACGTAAATAAATAAATAAAATAAAACTTACGCTGATAACTTTCAAAGTATTGCTGCACATGTCGACTTTTGAGGACAGTAATGCAGTTCTTAGCTTGTGTTGCAATTTGGTAATAAGTATATGCAACCTACGTAGGTTCTGAAACACTGAATGAGAAAAAAGTGTGTCATAGCTACAGCAAGAAATCTGTAGGAGAAAACACCTAAAATTGTTGGTACTAATTTATATGTTTGACTTGCACGTTTTGGAGAGTTTTTTGTGTCTCCAAGGACAAAAAAGAGTGGGAATAAAACTAAAATAATTCAACATGAGGTAATTCAGAACAGGTGACTGCTTTCCTTCTTATTACTCTCCTTCCAGCTCCGAACATTTCGAAAAAATACCTCTCGCTCAGTAAGCAGCAAAAGTGTTTTCAGATACACCGTTATGCAGCTTCATACACTCTAAGACAAAACAAACAATGCACCACGAAGGAATTACGTGAGTGTAGCGGAAGTGGGTAGATGTGATGTACATGAACAGACAAACAATGTTTATAGTTTAAGTAAAATCGGAATATTTATTCAAGATAAAGGTTGTCATGTTGTGTAAGACATCGTGCACGATGGTAAGGAGATGTGGTCTACAGAGTGGCGCTGCAGCTGTCGTCGTGGGATAGCTATACAGGAGCAGAAATGATTAGCGAACAAGTTAACACAGTTAACAGAAAATTTATGTAACTTGTATTTCATGTGAACGAAGACTTAATACAAATGTCGTTATAAGGAACGAAGTCTAGAAATCATATTCAACAGGGAGAGGCTCCCAGTACCACAGCAAAAATTATGGTGTAAATTTGAAGAGACTCCAGGTGCGAGTGGCTGAGTTGCTGCCGTCTGCTGTCCTAAATCGTGGCGTCAGAGGGCGCTTGTGGTACCGAGCCGATGGAGGTGTGGCTCAGTGGGCACACACAGTTGGGTCTGGCAGATCATGCGTGACCACAATCTGAGTCTTGAAGATCTGTTGCCAACTTCACAAAACCTGTGTTACCACACTTCACAAACTGATGAAGTCAATAACACGTTGGTCCACCTCTGTCCCATATGCAAGCAGTTATTCAGCTTGTCATTTATTAATAGAATTGTTGGATTTCCTTCTGGGGGATAACATGCTAAATTCTCTTCAACTGGCGTGCTAGATCATAAAAATCCCGAGTTGGTTGTAGGACCTTGCCCAGAATGCTCCATACGTTCTAGGTTGCGGAGAGATACGGGAACCTTGGATCAGGCATGATCTGACAAGCATAAGGACAAGCACTAGAAACTCTCACTGTGTGCAGCGGGCATTATCTCTCTGAAATGTAATTGCAGTATGGCCTGCCATGAAGGCCAACGGAACGGGATGTAGAATATTGTCGATGTACTGCTGTGCTGTAAAGGTGCCGTGGATGACAACCACAGTGGTCCTGTTGTGAAATTAAATGTTCCCCCAGTCCATCACTCTTGGTTGTCGGGCTGTATCGCGGGTGACTGTCAAGTTGGGATAACACCACTGGCCGCGGCCTCCAGACGCATCTTCACTGGTCTTGGAGGCTCGCTTCGAAGCGAAACTCATCACAGAAGAAAGTTCTACTCCAGTCAATGAGATTCACCTGACACACAGCCCAATAACCTGGAGTGATGATCTTGGGTGCCTTCGGCTGTTAACGTGGCACCCTTACATCTCAGACGCACATTGGCGATACTCTACCCCAAATTTTACTCTTAATGACAAGATATTCCAGGCACACTTTTCAGCAAGATAACATCCGCCCGCACCAGGAGAGAGTTTCTCCTGCTAGTTTACGTGCTTGCCAAATCCTAACTTTTCCAGCAAGGTCGCCGAATCTCTCCTCAATTGAGAACTTTTGGAGGGTTATGGAAAGGGACCGCCAACGATCTCGGGATTCTGACGATCTAATGGGCCAATAGGACTGAATTTGGTACGATATCTTTCAGAAGGACCTGCAAAAAATCTGTCAATCAACATCAAGCACGATTTCAGTTTAAATAGGTGCACAGGTGGACCAACGCGTTACTGACATGCTTGGTTGGTGAAGTTCTTTTGCTTGAATAAATCATTCAGGTTCCCTGAAATTTTAATCATTTGTTGGTGTAATCATTTGTTTGTCCATACAAGCACATCACATCTACAGATTTCTGTCTCATTTGGATAATGCTTTTCTTGTCCTTGGACACACAAAAAGCTCTACAAAATGTGTAAGTCAATGATATAAGTTAGTATCAATAATTTTAGGTTTCCTCTCCTACTGACTTCTTGCTGTAACTGTGACACACTTTTACGTAGAAGCAACTAGCATCATTTCGTCACATTGATCTACACGCATAGTGTAACAAGTGATGCAGCGTTATTAAAACATTCAAGAAGTCGTTTGAGAAACTTTTGAACGCGACGTAAAATTGAGATACTTACCTGCCACAGCGAGGAGTGGCGACATTCGGCGTATCATGCAGCGAGCCACGTCGTGCAACGTTAGCTTTGCCTCTGTCTGCTCTCTCTTTTAAACCTTTGAGTACCCGTGTTTGTGGCATGAAATCAACCACCGTTGCCGCGCGAGGTACCTGTGCGGTCTGAGGCGTATTGTCACGCTTCACGGTATGCGCGACTCCCCGACTCCCCTCTCCCCCCCCCCCCCCTTCCTCGATTCCCCGTCGGAGGTTGAGTTCTCCCTCGGCTATGGGTGTACGTATTGTCCTTAGCGTAAGATAGTTAGATTAAGCAGTGCGTAAGCCTAGTGACCGATGACTTCAGCATTTAGATTCCGTAGTCATTACCACAAATTTCCAATTTTTCCAACCACCGATGCTACTGCAAGACAGAGACATCTAGTGATACGCTGAGGTTCTTCTACGAATGCAGTACATAGCAGCACTCACAGCGTTCAAAGCAACAGTCGGCGCCGGTATTGTGCTTCGCGACTGTAGGACACTGCGACATGTGGTTATTTTTACTGTGATCATAATGAGGAGGATATTGACATTCAATGTAAGCATATCTAAAGTTATTGTAACGTAAATTTGATTGTGTTTTACCGCTGGTATGAGTGGTTTCGAAATGAGACCACTGGAGTGGTGTGTGCTTTTGTTATAAATTTATTAAATTTTAGATCCATTTTTGCTTGTTACTTAGGAGTATAATTACTTTAGGTATTATAAGATCATGGAGGTTTCGTGATATTGGATTGTGTCTAGGAAACATTCGAAATTTCTTTCTAATATATCTCATAACATATTGGGTGACTGACAATTGTATGTCCCACTCATTCCAAAGTGAAGCCACAACTTTAATACGAGTGATTGTTTTACTTTTCGCCGATTTATTCTTGCTTTCGTTGCTTAATATCATAATAAAAGTTAAGTTTGTGAAAAATTGTAAATTATATTCCAAACTGAAACCCTGTCTTTAAAATAATTGCTTGTTTACTTCTTCCCATTTTCTTGTTGTACTGGTATTTTACTACGACGGTAATGGTCAATTTCGTAAAAAAATTAAAATTACTTTTTGTATATATTCTTGGAACGGAAAGGTTAAAAGCCATCGCACATATTCGCCTCGTGCTGTCGTCCACAAGTGTTCTGAAATTTTTCTCACAAGCATTTTATTGTATCTGCAAATCCACGTCGTACCGTTTCCGAATTCAAACAATAGCTTCGGCATTTGCATCTAACAACGCATATAGCCCTAGCTGCCAGACACGTCGATTTCCTGGCTTTTGCAGCAAATTTTCCTTGCTACCACTCAAGAGAGCTACAAATGAAAGCCGTAAATTCGGATAAAACAGAACACATGACAACCAACGGCGTTACAAAAAGGTACAAGGTCTCCTCAGATACTTACAACAAGTTGCTCTAGAAAACTACGCAATTTTCTGGGAGCATAAACTGTTATATCCTAGCCAGTAATGCCACCCGAGCCCGCTGCCAAAAGGTTGGCAGCATCAAAGTCCGGACGCCGTCCGCATAAGCAGCGCCAGCGAGACAGCAAATCGCCGCAAGTCTGCGCGCGCCACCGCTGGCTTCTGGGTCCTTAAGCGCTGGAGTCGCGAGCGCTAGGACAGTTCTGTATTCGCCGCTCAGTTGTATACTCGCCACCGAATTGTGTACTTGCTAGTCAGTTGTGTGTTCATCGCAGCAGAGTTGTTGTCTGTCGTCAGCCGACGCTGACCTAGCCGCTCCGACTCGAACTAGACAGATCTCTGTAGACACGGAGTTCACTATTGTGTTTCTGTATCTTCATCAATAAAGATAAGTACCGACTTTTATTTAATCAGAGTGTTTGGGTTTTCATCTTTCTGTTCACTGTTCCAGCGGACCGGTCGGCCCGCTATTAAAAGTGTGGCGGTGACTTCGTAAGCCGTTTCTACCGCGAATTGTTTGTCGCTACGAACACCGCCACAAAATAAACATAACTACATATTGAAAGGTTCGCAGGAGAGCTTCTGTAAAGTTTGGAAGGTAGGAGACGAGATACTGCCAGAAGTACAGCTGTGAGTACCGGCCGGGAGTCGTGCTTCGGTAGCTCAGATGGTAGAGCACTTGCCCGCGAAAGGCAAAGGTCCCGAGTTCGAGTCTCGGTCGGGCACGCAATTTTAATCTACCAGGAAGTTTCATATCAGCGCATACTCCGCTGCAGAGTGAAAATCTCGTTCTGATAACTACATATTGTTCATTAAAATATCGCAGTGTAGAGAATCGCGATGGTAGTCTAGAAGTACTAATTTTTGGATGATCCGTAAGATATTTCTCGATCTATTTCCTTAGTATTTATCGTTGCAGGTTTCATCCATAAGTAGAGTGTTCCTCAATACGTCTTCGAATAACTTCGTAGTGCAGCTTTGTCAGGCTTCAGAATATGATTCCATTACTCATGATATCCGTCAACACATAATGATCCTGTTACTACTTTGTCAACAGTTATTAGATCTTTGTGGTACTTATGTATGGAAATTAACTTAAACTTATTTCGATTTTCATCATTTCTGTAATATTAGAGTTTATCTCTTAGCCCAAAAACGTAAAACAAATACTGTGAACAGAAGAGGAAATACTGATGGGGAAGCGTACCTCAGAACTCCTTTCACCATGGAAGAACTGGAAATAGCTTCCCAGTTTATGAAGAATAATGAAGCTGCAGGCTGAGAACAGAGCACCCGATTTTAAACTTAATGAACACCTGCATTTCATGATTGCAGAGTCCTAAGATCTGGCACAAAGCCAAAGTTGTAGCACTCCAAGAGCCTGGAAAAGAACAAATGAATTCTAAACACATTCGACGACTAACTCATCTTTGCCAACTATATAAAGGCTTGGAAAGGATAATCGCCTATTGCATCTCAACATGTGGACCAAAATCCTATAAGTGGCAGTCAGGTTTTCGACCTGGAAGGTGGATGCGGAACAGGACATGTTACAGGAGGGGAACACATAGATATGTCGGTAGCGTTTGACATCGTCAACCAGCAAACTTTAATTGGGACTGTACAATTAGTCAAAAAAAAAAAAGGACCGCGTAGCACAGTGTGCCCGGTCTTTGCTGACAAACAGGAATGTTTTTTGTCTGTCTGCGTAATTGAAAGAGCCGATGCAGGACATTGAGTAATGGTCTCCTTCTATATAGTGTAGTGGCACTCCCGTTGTACAACATCCGCACAAAATATCAAACAAGAACAAGAATATCAGTATATACATATGACACGGCAACTGCAGCTCAAGGCAAATCATTGCGGGAATGAAGATGAAGCTGACAGCAACCCTTGAAGAAATTGGCAAATATTATGACGACCTGTCATCAAAATCTTCCAAATTATGGGTTTAGCACCACTTTTCAACCGCAGTAATGCAGAAGATGAAGCAGGAAAACGATTATATGCAACCTCGGTTTGAATATGAGTAACTAAAACCAAGTTTGAGGTCATGGAGAAGTTTCATGTGCGCAGTATCACCAGTTACATCAGCACCTGGATTTCGTCGAACATTGCTACGGTGAAATTTGTTAACCCAACCGGTTGGGGAGAACATCAAAGAGGAGCGTGCTGCGGGCTTTCGTATGTCGTATGTGACATGGAAGGCACTAAACCAATTCGGGACAGGAATGTCTAGATAAATGGCGATCCTCAGGCAGTGGGACTTTGACTGAAGATGAGTCCTGTGCGTTCAGTGGCTTGTAGCACCTACAGTATCTCTTGGTTATCAGAAACCTGTCCAACCCTTGCTCCTCTGAAGAATTATATGCAGCAAGTGACACGCCATCAAGGCATCGGAATTCTGAGTTTGTCTACATCTACAGCTACATGCATACTCCCGCAAGCCACAATATGGTGCGTGACGGGGAACAACCTGTACCACCAGTAGCCATTTACCTTACTGTTCCACTCGTACACATATCGAGAGAAAAAAATTGTCTATATGCATCCTTACGAGCCCTAATATTCTAGCTTTATCTCCATGGACCTTACACGAAATGTTCGATCGCGGCAGTAGAATCGGTCTGCAATCAGCCTAGAGTTCCGGTACCCTAAATTTTCCAACAGTGCTCCTCAAAAAAAAAAAAAACCAAAAGGTCTCCTTCTCTCCAGTGATTCCCATTTGAGTTCTAACAGAACATCAGCACTGCGTGGAAGAATTTTCTTATAATATTTATTTGTTTATATTATCTTAGCACTGACTGCATAAAATAAATAAATAGCCAACATACAGCGTTATACAACTTCCTGGCAGATTAAAACTGTGTGCCCGACCGAGACTCAAACTCGGAACCTTTGCCTTTCGCGGGCAAGTGCTCTACCCTCTGAGCTACCGAAGCACGACTCACGGCCGGTCCTCACAGCTTTACTTCTGCCAGTATCTCGTCTCGTACCTTCCAAACTTTACAGAAGCTCTCCTGCGAACCCTGCAGAACTAGCACTCCTGAAAGAAAGGATACTGCGGAGACATGGCTTAGCCACAGCCTGGGGGATGTTTTCAGAATGAGATTTTCACTCTGCAGCGGAGTGTGCGCTGATATGAAACTTCCTGGCGGATTAAAACTGTGTGCCTGACCGAGACTCGAACTCTGGACCTTTGCCTTTCGCGGGCAAGTGCTCTAGCATCTGAGCTACCGAAGCACGACTCACGCCCGGTCCTCACAGCTTTACTTCTGCCAGTATCTCGTCTCCTATCTTCCTAACTTTACAGAAGCAAGGTTCGCAGGAGAGCTTCTGTAAAGCTTGGAAGGTGGGAGACGAGATACCGGCAGAAGTAAAGCTGTGATGACCGGGCGTGAGACGTGCTTCGGTAGCTCAGATGGTAGAGCACTTGCCCGCGAAAGGCAAAGGTCCCGAGTTCGAGTCTAAGTCGGGCACACAGTTTTAATCTGCCAGGAAGTTTCATATCAGCGCACACTCCGCTGCAGAGGGAAAATCTCATTCCAGCGTTATACAAAATTAACCTAACACTCCTAGTTCAATGTTGTTCATTTTCGTAGTACACTAAGCTCCCTCGGCGGATGATCATAGGGGGCAATACAACATCTGTATTCCGTTCCTTCGTCATTTATGGCCTAAACCCACTGTCTCACCCAGTTGGTAGTACATGATCACAAAACCAAACAAAATGTTCATCTGACAGTAGATTTAAGTTAGCTTACAGCTTTAAAAACAGTATCTAGCACCCACCGCACGTACGCACTGTCAACTTCTGATGATACTATACATCTGCGGGCGTTGTTGCTGCGTATATGCAGCGTAGCGCAACTCTATAAGCACCGACATATAGCAGGGGATTAGTGTGGCGTTCGTGTCTTTCCGACGTGCGTGCAGTAAATGCGGAAACGCGAACTATTGCTACGTTATTACCAAATACGAGTATACGGGACCAACGTACAGTTATGCTTCACTTTGCTGGCGAAAGGGATACACCGGTAGACGTCCATCGCAGAATGGGGACTGTGTATGAGCATCACGTCTGTCGCCAACTTAACTTGAAAACACTGGAGCACTCGGCATATAATCCCGATCTCTGCCCATATGATTATCACGCATTCGGTCCTCTATAAAAGGCGTTGAAAGCTCAACGGTTCCTTTAGGACGAGAATATACAGCAGGCAGTTACGGACTTGTTCACGCAGCAGGACACAGTATTTTACCAAACTGGTATTTCCAACCGGGTGCGCCACTGAGTCGACTGCCTCAGTGCTCAAGGCGATTTTGCCTGCTTGTCAAACGGATTACTCTGCATTGTACAGCCATCTAACGGAAACGTTTTGACAGTCCCTTACACAGGCTGTTCGCAAATTCCCGTTACATACTTCCAGGACTTGTGAAGGGAATGAATGAATGATATTTTGAATAGGAACTCATGTCCGGAAACGTACCGTTTACGTGATACAGCCGTTTGAAAAAGTGTTCGCTAGGTAGGTATGCAACAGGGTAGTCATGATTGGGGGCGGATTCGTCGGATCGGCTGATGTCATTTGGCCTTTTGTCCTATCTCTCCAACATGGCTCGAGCCTCATTTGACGGCTTGTGAGAGTTAGAGCAACATGGTTGAATACAAATTTGCAGAATACACTGACATGATCATTCTGAATAGCGATGCTCACGGTACTGGAAGAGCTTCTCGTAACTTTTATCAAGATCGTTCTCCACAACGTCAACTCCATCGGATAATCTTTTCACCACAATTACGCAACGCCTTCGGAAAAGGGTACCTTCAGTGGCAGCAGGCGTGACTGCGGTGCTCCAAGGAGACGCCACACACCCAATACGGAAGAGGCTCTGCTGCATCACTTTGAGGAGAACCCCTCAACGAGTACACGCGCAATTTATCTGGCTATTAATGAGTGTAATTGTGGAACAAGTGATGTACTGGGTCACACCTATTCTATTACTTCTGAAAGTTGTAGCAATACTTACGTGTTTTGAAATGGTTCTATCATGGTACGTTTCCGGACATGCTTGCTAATTCAAAATGTTGTGTTCTCCCTCTCCTGTGCAAGTCCTACATGTGTCTAACGGTAATTTCCAAACACCCTGTATTTAACACCCAGTAGATGGCACCGACTACACATAAACGCAGGCCGCAGTGGCCGAGCGGTTCTAGGCGCTACAGTTTGGAACCGCGCGACCACTACGGTCGCAGGTTCGAATCCTGCCTCGGGCATGGATGTGTGTGATGTCTTTAGGTTAGTTAGGTTTAAGTAGTTCTAAGTTGTAGGGGACTGTTGGCCTCAGAAGTTAAGTCCCATAGTACTCAGCGCCATTTGAACCATTTTGAACACATACACGCTGTCAGCTTCCGATGACACAACACCAATTACGATGTAGTATCGGATATTCATCATGCATTAGATACTGTTCGAAATAAAACTGCTGACACCTACCGTCACGTTTTGGTACATCATACCTTATTACAGTTTATCCAAGTGAGCACTGGTATTAAGTTGACCTTATAGGTTTAAATTCAAATAACTAGCACGAACTGTACACACATACCCTCACTTATTGATGACAGAATACAAGATACGGTCCAGTAATGCCTTGCGCCAAATGATGAACACTAAACGGTTAATACCTAACCCCGAGCACCTGTCGGCTGATGCTTAGCGACTAATGCATAACGCCGAATGGATAACGCAAAACACCTAACACAAAATTTCTTCAGAGTGCGCATTATGGTTCCAGAACTATGGAGGAAAGGCCACAGGGCACGTTCTTTATGTACGATATCTTGCAGACGCACTGCTTCAAAACTGTTACGGATCCGAGATATCGTTGGCAACGATGGTCTTTGTGAAACACAATACTTACATGATAGAAGTGGAGCGGCATACTTATAACGAAAAATCGTGCAGATTTCTCCACATGGGAAAGCGGGATAACAGACATAAAAAAAACGTTCATCTTTGACACGGGCGAAGCCCGAAACGTAAAGGTTGATATTGGATTCTCAGTAAGAAATATTCTTCCTTGTAATGTACTTTTCGCTTCTGTTATTCATGCTTGCTACGAAACGAATGAGGAGTCTTTGCGGATATTGTCCACTCCTCTCTCAAGGTGGTTTTCAGTTCTTGCAGGGCCCTGAGAGATGTTATTTGTTGAGAATCGCTTGTGCCAAGAACATACCAGGCATGATGTATAAGGTCTAGGCCCCTAGAGGTCTGTGTGAACGGATACTTTCGTCCGTAAACAGGAATTCGGGACCTTCGGCACCCCTAAACTGGTGGATATGATCCAGAATGCGGTTCCTATAGTATCGCTGTGCCGTAACAGTACCTCGTACAAATGTATGCGGGTGTTCGTCCACTTCGTGTAATGCCTGGCCACGACATATTCCCTGGACCATGTCTATGACATCTTGAATTCTCTTTGGTATCTAACGTGCTCCCCTCTCTCTACACTAACTGGCGGCCAGAATTACTTGCCACAGTGAAGCGAGATTCTTCAGAGAACATCACTCTGGGCCACTGTTGCTGACCCGAACCAACATGGTCCATACACCATAGCGTGGTTGAAGTGTGAAGCAGTTAATAGGCCTCCGAGCATACAAGTCAAGCTGATTTAATCACCGCGAAGTAGTTCTGGCAGTCACTTGTACCGGTTGCAAAGTCGGCAGCGATCTGCATAGGAGTGATAGGTCTGTTCCTTTGCGCCACTAGGGTAAAGCATCGATCATGCTGCTGTGTGGTGGTCTATCTACGACCATCGGAATGCTCTCGCATAGGATATCCACCTTCAGCGGCTTTTTGTAATCTCGAGATGACACTTTTGGACACACCAGTTGCTGAGGACACAGTGGTGACATTTTGACCGGTTTCTAGCCGCCGAGCTGCTCGTCCACGGTTGTAAGCACTCAAATGATGTCTTACAGACATGTTGCCTCAATACACGGAATGTCGCTCCACAAAATCCTTCCGAAAACACCGTACCCCATGAATTGATGGTTTTTCCATAACAGATGATAGTTGTTCTTTAGCACGTTCGATTTTTTCTTAGCAGTTGTGAAGCAGTCTAGATAGATTTCATCTTCCAGTCTTACCAAAAGTCATATTAATTTCTTTAAAGTTTTTACTGGACTGTGTCTGCAGATTGTTTGATGTCGTCTACAGAATGATCGAAAATGGGCTTAGACTTCATTTAAGCAGTGGACCGATGCAATATATCCGTTTAAAATCTTAGTGATGTGTGAAATTAGTAATACGTTTGTCTGTTTATATTGAATAAAAACGAGGCCAAATTGCATTATTTGCGTGGAAGTCTATGCTACATGTGTACACGTACATTCCTCTCTATTCACTCGGCGTAATTTTAGAACTATACAGTCATTCTATTTGTATAATTTAGCATAAATATTTATCTCTGAAGTGTGTGTGTCCGATGAAACAGACAATCGGAATTCACCCCCATCCTCGTTGTGGGCAAAAATATTCGAATTATTTGGCCAAAAGTTTCATTTGGAGTATTTTCACATTGAAACTACGTCATCAAAAATGCATACATAAACTGTATATGAATTACATAAAACGAAGCCTGGTTGAGAAATATTGTCAACTATGTTTCCACTAGCGCCTACAAAAATTGTCCATGGACGGGTAGCGAGTCGCATCCGTACATTTCATTAAAACCTGCATGTCATTCGCTATGCAACATGAGAACATGTATGAAACGTAATCTATATAAATAGTTAAAAACCGATGTTAGCTTAGGCAATGTAATTAACAAATTGCTGTTTGCTGAGGGTTACTATTATTTTCAGTAATATTCTGCAAAATTTCTAACGAACAAAACAGAATCACCTGCTTGTTCATGCTACTGTAGATCGTTGTTAGCAACACACAGCCCCACTAGGAAACTTCAGAAGTTCGATTGCTGTACCACATTTTCATAACTCAATGGACCTTCTAATTAATTATTTATCACATCTATGGTGATTGGAAGACGTCACAACGTTCTTTGCAAGTCTAAAATATCTGTATAAATACGTCAGTGATGCAGAAATGTGCAGTGTTTAAGTCGCTATCACGAAGTTATTTCACACACACACACACACACACACACACACACACACACACACTTCGTCAAACTGCCATTCTGAATGTAATCAACTAGACCTACTTCTCGTGTAACACGCTCAAATCAAAGATTAAAGTGTTACTATACAACGGTACGTAAGTTTAGGGTGTCACTGTCATCAGAGTAGGATCATCATCTAACGTTTTTCCGGTAATGTTTTATCACTAATTTTGACGACACAAAGATAACGTATCGCTAGAAAAGCATAAATGATATAAGTTATTGGTTTTTTATTATAAACGAGTGGTTCTAGTCGAGATTAAGTGCAATATGGTCTGCTGCAATATTTACAAATCAGAACGAACGAGTCAAGGCAATCTACAACGTTTACCAGTCGAAACTAAGGGTCCCTAAAAGCTTTCAGATTGTATTTCCTATAATCAACTACTAGGTAACACCAGCATGAAATAAAAATATACAGTAAATGTGAAACAATATTCACATAAGGTACCCAAACACCATATTAGGAAGGAAGGAGAAAGTGTTTTTACCACTTAAATTACAACCCAATTTTAGGAAGGAAGAAGGGGATTTGTTGTGAAGTATCACTTAAATTGGAGATTTTCTGCTTTTTTTATTCACACATAGAAAGCCCAAAGATAGGGTGCTTGGATAGTTCAGTTGGTGAAGAACCTACCTCCGAAAGGCAAAGTTCCCAATTTGGAACCACGGTCTGGCGCGCAGTTTCAATGTACCATTGTTTCATACCAGCGCACACTACATTGCAGAACGAAAATTTATTGTTGAAGCAGTACCCCATGTTATGGCTAAGCTATATCTCAGCATAACCCTTTCTCCCAGAAGTGGTAGTACCGCAAGGTAAGCAGGACAACTTCCCTGAAGTTTGGAATGCAGGAGATCAGGTACTGTCGGACGTAAAGCTGCGATAGTAGGTCGTACTTGCATAGCTCAGACGGTAGAGCACTTGTCCACGAAAAGAGTAAGTCCCTGTTTGCAGTTGAGGTCCAGCGCATTGATTCAATCCGCCATGAAGTTGCGTATCAACGCAAATTCCGCTGCAGAGTAAAAATTAATTCTGGAAATCTAGGGAGTATTGTTTTCGTTCTGATCAAACATTTGAGCAATTAAAGACATAAAGGCCACTGATTAGCGTGATTTGAGAGAGAAAAAATTAATTGTCACCGAACTCAATACAATCGCTTCATAATGAACAGCTTAGAAAGAACATCCTGGGCAAAAAAGGCAACAAGCAGGAGGAGAACATACATAGTACATTTATACGTAGTCCGCTGTCTCTATCGTCCGTCCATAGCCAAGGTTCAGCAGCCTCTATTACCTCACAGACTACTACAAATATTTATAAATTTTATTTTGTTTATGAGGATTATATTTATTTAAAAGACTGCTGTAGGGAGAAATTTCCTTATGGGTTCAATAACTGTTACCCTTGATAATGAGTGGGTTGTAACCTTATTCGGTACACTAAGAGTCAATTACCACACACGACGATGTGCTGGGTAATAAATGTAAAGCTTTAATAGAAATACCTTCCAAGCATCTATATACGTTTATTTACATTGAAAGGGAAAGGAATACAAAACACACACACACATACCATGAGAGGTGAGGTGGAAGGTAGGGAAGCTAAGAGAAGGCCGCCACTTAGTAATTGATTGTGGTAAACAGTGCGGAGCACAAACATGTCTTGTCGCTACTAGCTGTGGTACAGGCAGTGAAGTGAGCACGCCCTTGATACTCAAGTGGGCGCTCCATGAGGCACTAGAACGCGGTGTGGTGACATCAAGGCCAGCCTAGTGAGTGGCTTTGCAGGCTGGAGTGGCCCAGTCGCACCTCATTTTTCCCCTTTGCGTTCCAGTGTTCGCTTTGTGTGCACATTTACCGCTTTTATGTGTATCTTACGTGTACTGAGGTGCGTCCAATTGGCAGCGTTGGTAAACACCTCAGATTCGGTGAGATTGATGGGTACTTTTGGAAGGTAATTTAACGTGTCGTAATTTCGTGTTTATTTACACATTGTGATGTCTCTGCAAACACTCTTTCGTGTGAATGATGTTGTCAAATGCTTAGCAAATTTATATCACGATAGCTGCAGTAGTTTTACTTTGAATTTAAATTAAAACACGATAATTACAGTAAAACGTGACTGGTTATCTTGGCCGTATTTTCTGAAAACAGCAAAGTGTGAAAGGGATAACAGCATGCAAGGAAGATGTCCTTAGATTTGACTTCTGCAGCATCCATCACTTGCTGACTTGCAGAAATTCCGTATATTCATAGTACTGTGCGCGAAATGCAAAACAGACACGAAAACTGACAGAGCAAAAAAATCAAGCGAATTTATTCATTTCCTTCACAGGGAAGGAAGATTTTTTATGGGAACAGAAAAAGTTGTAGGTAGACGCTCCGAAGTAGTGTAGAGTATCATGTAGCAACTGCAAGCTAAAAGCTGCATTTTAAGTCGAGGAAAATTGAACAGTTGCTAAAGCTCAGTTCGATATAACAGAATTACGTAGCACGTGTTGTCGGAAGTATCTAAATGTTCCGTCATCTGTAAGGGGACCGAAGCTCTGAAATACCATGCTATACTATTTGTACCCTAATACACTACTCTGTGACTAACGAGCCCCCTGTAATTTTTCTTAGTACTCGGATCTGGCTATGATATACCTTCCTCTATTTCCGATGCCACTATTATTTATGTATCACCTTGAAATTGTCCGTAAGTGTTTGGATAAGGAATACAAGTACGGACCATTTTCTACTGGAGTAGGTGGGTGACGGCACATTCGGCTAGCTTGTCGTATTATGATAAAAAATTATGCTGAGAATAACATGACAAACTTTTCATTACTTAACCTCGTAAAAATTGAAATGCAGTTGATACCAATACGTGGTTCCCAACAGTCTGGCATTGTCAGTATAGTGTGTAAAATGGGACATTTTCTACGTCTTTTGGACGCGACATACCACAGGGGACCTTATAATTGTAATTAACTGGTCGATAAACTACAGGGTTACACAGAAAAATGGGAACATTTCCACAATCCAATAAAGCTATAAGTGATGAAGGAAAGAAATTGCATTCATAGTAATTGAAACCTTACAACTTTGCCATTTACCGAACATTGATGGCATTTATCATTTTTTTTTTTTAAATTACATCCCTTAGATGACGTCCTCCTGTACGACAACAGTTGTGAAATCGGCTGTTGGGATTCCTCATTGACCACTGCAACATCTCAGCTGGGATACTGTGAACTGCATCCCGAGTTCTTGTTTTAACTCATCCAGGGTTGCTCTTGAGGCAGCCCCAAAAGAAAAACTCACAAACGGGTAAATCTGGCGATCTAGGGAGCCAGGGGATGTTACCGATTCGGGAGTTCGCGCGGTTGTCAAACAATTCTCGCACATAGGCCATTCATTGCTGTGGAGTGTGTGATGTCGCTCCGTCCTGTTGGAACCAGGCTTCTTGAACGTTTGGAAAGATGTTTGCAGGTGTAACGATAGTTCGTAACATCTCCACGTAACGATCGGCACTGGCAGTTGTTGTGTTTTCCCTGTTCATTTGCGAAAAAATAGATCCTATAATCCCATGCGATGAAACAAGACACCATACTGTAACTTTACTAGCGTGTAAAGGGCACTCATGGACGTAGTTATGATTTGTGGTAGCCCAGTAACGGTAGTTCTATTTATTCACATAACCTGTGAGATGAAAATGTGCTTCATCTGACATCCACAGCTTGTTTAGAAAGTCTTCGTCATTGTTTACATTTGTTATCATTTGTTGACAGAATCCTAACAGTAACCGATAATCGTTGTCCAGCAATTGTTGCACCATCTGTAGTTTGTACGGTTGAACCTGAAGAATTCTGCGAACACTCTCCCGGGACACTTCAACCACTGTTGCTTGCTCACGAATTGAACGCCGTGGGCTCCGTAAGACAGACTCGCGTACAGCATCAATGTTCGCTTGAGAACGCACACTTCTTGGTCGTCCTGTTGGTTTCTTCTTGAGGACTGATACAGCCTACCTTGCAACAGTCTTAGAAGCTTTTCAGACTGTTTCTGGCCATCGCGTATATGTACAGCAGAAGTACAGCAGTGGCAGTCCGTAGAGGATAGTGTTTGGTAAGCATGAGGGAAGTAACAGAACTACAGGTTTCATGCAGCAGGCTGTAATAGGGCAGCTAGGGGTAAAGTTGGTGCCGCCAGAGCAGTATTTAGAGAGCGTAAGGAAAGTACAGAAGAAAGTACCGCCGTAGATGGCGTCGGATTTAGAATCGAAGCACAAAAACTTATCGTTTTATTTCAAGGCAGCCACAGAAACGCTGAGAAACGATGGAACGAAGGTGTAAATTGCCATTTTCATACCAGTAGCAGGGTCACAAGCACGTTACGAGTGCTGCATTGTTCATGTACACTCTTTGACATAAATCTCGACCGACGGCCGGCCGCTGCAGAGGCTAAGTCCGCTCTGATCGCGACATGGGACAAATAAACTGACCAGCTCGCTAATTCTCTGGCTATCTGCACAATCTGGCGACACTGTAGACTGCAGCACTTACTGGAGGAAGGCTTGTCCCATGTTAGAGAAAGCGTATATCGTTTATGCCCGTGGTCTAGCGGTAGCATGCGTTGCTCATATCTACAATGTCTGTGGATCGAGACCAGCTGGCGAAGAAGATTTTTATAGCCTCTTCTGTCGGCATGCTGAAGATGTGAAATTAGTGGTAGCACAGATCCAATCTATTTCACTTTCTGACACACCAATAACTAAATTTTGTCCAGTAACCATTTTGCGGCAGAATTCTCGCAAACTGTCGTCCTCGGGACTCCGATTGCGGCAAAACTCCGGGATCCATTTGCTGGCTACCGGCAGCAGCCGTGGAGACAGAAGCGGCGCTGCACTATTTATCGAAAGCGCCTGCTACCACTCATCGCTTTTCATAATTTAAAACGCTTTGTTATTATTAAATGTTGCTCCACAAAAAATTTCCACGATTTCCATTCGCGCTCGAAAGCAACGAAGATTACTATATTACATTAATCGGCAAGAGCTGAGTATGGCCCGAAATTAATTTTATAGACTGGGACGAAATTAAACCACTTTACTACTTTCGATGAATTTTTAGATGTTTCATACCTCGTTTATTTTTCTTTTAAAGTCAGTTATTTTTGCAACTTTTGGCCAATATTCGGATGTTTTCGTTAAGGCTGAGTGAGCGTCTGTGGTGTAAAGTGTATTGCAGTTCTTGTTTCATTCATTATGGTAAGTCTATGCGATAGACTGTGTGAATACCTTCCAATGTATGCTCTGTAGCAGTGCAGGAACACTGCACATTTGGAGTTCCATGTATGGATTCATAAAGTATTTAACGTTGATCGGAGGTGATAGTTAAGGTCATCAGATTTAAACCAGAAAAAGTTATCGTTTTTGAGGTTTCAGAGAACGGAAAGAAATTACTAACGCCGGTGTCTGATAACCTCAATAGTTAAATGCTATTGCAAAAATTTAGAGGAAAGGAACTAGATTAATCAACATGTTCACTTCATAATCAACCTCCTGACATGTTAGACCTATATGACGAATAAAGCTCAAAATCGTATCGATGACAGTCGGATTGAATCTTTTCAGAAACTAGTTTACAGTGAAGCACCTTCGCATTTGCAAAGCAGACATCCGTGATATTACCGTAATTTAGTAAGTCGAAATTGCACGAAGATTTATTTGTAAAGGCATTCTTCAGACTTCGTATGAGGAATTTTTACTGGCAGTTTGCAACTTCATTAATTAAAATGGAAAATAATAGGCTGCATTCAGCGGCTTTCACCGAAATTGGGACTGCCATCTCATATAGCATTATCAGCGCAACGCGTAATGGAACCACTGAGCTAACGACACACTGGTGGCGACAGGTGGACTATAGTCATTGCGATATTGCCTGAGCTTCAAAACGCAACATTAAACACACAAACAGGTGTTACTTATATGAAGAACGCCTCTCGTGTACTAAAATATTCTCGTCTCAGTATCACAGCCTATACCCCAAGCCTGTGACACCCAAAGTGACATGCTGTAATTCAGTACAGAGTCTGCTGCTCGACCATTGGATGGGTCAGTGTGCCCTGAGTCGATAAAACAGCAGCCGCCAGGGCAATGCTCGTTGGGGGTAGGTCACGGCCACCTCCGCGGTATTGCCTGCTGTGCTGCCATGCTGCCATTATGGTCGCTGCCAGAGACGTTGCTGACAGCAGCATTCAAGTCTATTGTTTTTCATGAGTGGCAAATGCTGACATCCACTGAAACGTTTCTGACGTACTACAGTCAAGGGCCCAAATAAAGGAGAAAGTTAAACAAACCTACTGTCGTCCTAATGTCTCAATATATTCCCAATAGGTGACAATCCATGAGTCGTCTAACATTTTAAATATGACAGAATATAAACATTTTTAAGCCACTGCATGTTAACAGTTTTAATGTATCTGACTGAACAGTTTTTATAATTGTGACACACTCACTTTTTCATGACGTCAGTGGGTGCCAAACGGTTATAAATCCATTTCACTTTAAATATAGTGTTTACTATCAGAATGTTGTCTCAGACACATGCAGATGGTAGGAAGACTTCTTAAGGAACAGAACGCAGTACATAAGCCTCGGTGGGGAGAGTTCATCAGAGGCAAGGGTATCGTCAGGAGTGCTCCGTGGAGGTATTATAGGCCCACAATTACTTTCTGTATACACAAATCATCTGGCCGACAGGGTGGGCAGCAATCTGCAGCTGTTTGTTGATGATGCTGTGGTGTAGGGGAAGGTGTCACCGCTGAATGGCTGTGAAGGATACAAGATGTCTTAGAAACATTTTCTAGTTCGTATGATGAACAGCAGCTAGCCTTAAATATAAAATAAATATGTAAGTTAATTCAGATGAGTAGGAAAAACCAATACGTAATGTTCGAATACAGCATTGGTAGTGTGCTACTTGACACAGACACATCGTTTAAACATCTGGGTGTAACGTTGAAAATCGAAATGAAATGGAACGAGCATGTAAGGATTGTAGTAGGGAAAGTGAATGCTCAACTTAGGTTTATTGGGACAAGTTTTGAAAAGTGTGGTTCATCTGCAAAGGAGACTCCATACAGAACACTAGAGGGACCTATCCATGAGTACAGTTTGAGTGTTAGGGATCGAGATCGGATTAAAGACATTCAGCGTTGGGATGCTAGACTTGATACTGGTAGGTTCAAACTACTCGCAAGTGTTATGGTGATGCAATGGGAACACAAAAAGGAACCCCTTCAGCGAAGACGGCGGTCGCTTAGAGGATCACTATAGAGAAAATTTAGAGAATCTACATTTGAAGCTGCTGCAGAATGATTTTGTAGCCGCCATTGTACATATCGCGAATGACCTCAACAATTGAAATCATGGATCATAGGAAGGCATATGGAGAGTCGCTTTCTCTCGTTCTTCTTGTGAGTGAAACAGGTATGGAAATGGTTAGTAGTGGTACAGGATGCCCACTGCCACGTGCTGTAGGATCGCTTGAGCTGTAAGTATGCATATGTGCACTGTAATTCTGAAGCACATCAGGGAAGATGTTTTATGCTAAACGATGTTAACAGTTTTAAATATAGGATTGTACAGCTTTTATAATTACGTCATTACCATTTTTATCATGACACCATTGGGCACGTAACTTTAAATCCACTTCACTTTTATTGGTTTTGGAATTTGACGTTGCTTATCCAAAGCGTAACATAAGTCTTATATTGTACTTACACTGTACGTAATTTAGCATTGTCTCTCGTTTCCTAAAAAAAGGAGAGAAAACTCTGATCGATAGACGAGTGCTACTACGGTACTATTATTGTGAAAGCTGTATGAACGTTATTCAGAAGATACGAAAAAAGTATGAAAGGCTGCCTAAAGATGACGCTGTAATCGCAATACGTGCTGCCTATGGGCAGTGTGCCGCAGTGGTCAGTGCCACAACTGAAAAGTGAGAAGGGTTTAGTGTACCAAAGGAAGAGGTTGAAATTCTGTATTCCATTCGACAACGTGTTTTTGTTATACTAGAATACCGGAAGTTAGAACGCAAGGTAATAAATTTGTCTCATGATATTACACCTACTTTGTTACCTCTCTAGAATACCAACGTACAGCACAGACTTTCGCAAGGTATCAGTGCGTAGATTCTCGTGTTAATATGTGATTACGAGAATGCATATCCGAATGGAAGTGCTATTTATTACAGTTACTTACTAAGTGCATACAACCAATGGATATCAGTTGCAGGCAGTTGATAATGCAAACACACACAAACACACACACACACACACACACACACACACACACACACACACACACACACACACACACGATTCCTTGGGCCAACGCAACATATAAAATATAATATTCATTACCCTTCCCAGCGAGAGGTGGTCTCCATATTAAAATTACTGCCTTGTTTCATGCCAACAACGTTGCCGTGGTGGTAACACCGGTTCCCGTCAGATCACCAAAGTTAAGCGCCATCAGGCTCGGCTAGAACGTCGATGGGTCACCGTCCAGTCCAGTCGAGTGTTGTTGGCAAGAGGTGTGCATTCATCCATTGTAATGTCAATTGAGTAGCTATTTGATTGAGAAGTAGCGTCACCGGTCACGAAAATGGACAACCCTTGGGAGAGTCGTGTACTGACCACATGTCCCTCCGTATAACCATCTGGTGATTCCTGCTGGCTGAAGATGACATGGCGGCCGGTCGGTGCCGTTGGGCCATCCAAGGCCTGATCGGACGGTGTCTATTTACATTGTTTCATACTCTTGTTCTTTATTACCATCTCTCACCTCCTCCCTCCCAATAATGATGACTCGATGGACTCAGTTTTTGTTCTTCTACTTGGTACACAATATGAAACTGGGATTAAATCGACTTTGTGTTATTCTATGAATACTTGTTATCTCACCAAACATTCTTCCACCCTTAAACTTCTTGTTGCAGAAGCTACTTTGCTGGTTTGAGGGTTACAGCTATGTCCAGCCAGTGTGCGTAATCTTAAAGCGTAGTTCCGCAGACTCTGCACTTCGACAGCTGGCCTTCTCTTCCTCACAATGTCAACAAACTTCTTTTTTGTGGTAAAATGCAATATGGGTCCTGTGATGCCTCATTACTTCATGGGGATCAAAGGCTGTATAGAAATGATATCTGTATCCATGTACAGTAATTGTGGTTTCTTGATGTGTTTTTGAGCAAACTCATGGTTGAAACTGCACAACAGAATTTACAGAAATCCATTACACACATCCAGATCGCTCAGGTTTCGTGCCGCAGATTCAAAATTTCACCATCTCTACCGCTACTGATTCATCACAGAATACGGTTAACATGTAGAAGTTGGATTTCGAAATTTATGTTAGCGCTTCATATCGTCAGTCTTTGGCAGTTAACCAGATTAATATCGTTTTCCATAGTTTTGCCGAAAAATGAATTATTAGTTAATATGAAAAGTTTTTTATGAATCATTTCCTGCGGTTGTACGATTAGCAGATTCTGGTTGAAGCCAAAAACGTGGTGAATGTTAGACCTGAGTTTCTCCTGGCGTATACAACTTTCAAATAACTTCTGGGAATTCAGCCAGGTAACACTTTCAGCGACCGCCGATATTTCGGCGGGAGAACGCCCGGCCATTTTCAAGGCAAACCGCAACGGACTGGTGGCGTACATGCAAATTTAAAACCTCCGTTCTCGGACTGATGCAGGAAAGATAAAACTCACACGGAACGCTAGTGGCACCAAAGATTATCAAAGTCAGAGCTATCGATAGTGAGACTACTAAATCGCAGGTGAGGTAGCATTGACTCTGTCCTTCTGTTTTTTGACAAGGGCGAGAGCCAGATTCCAAACAGAGTTTAAAGAAAAACCTCCATCCCTGTTAACGAGGTTGCTCGCTAATTTAATCTCAACTGCCTCCTTAATAACAGCCAGCAGCTCGTGGTCTCACGGTCGCGTTCTCGCTTCCCGAGTACGGGGTCCCAGGTTCGAATCCTGGCGGGGTCTGGGACTTTCACCTGCTTCGAGATGACGTGTTTGTGTTGTCCTCATCATTTCATCATCATTCATGAAAGTGGCGAGATTGGGCTGAGAAAAAGTTGGGAATTTGTACGGGCGCTGATAACCGCGCAGTTGAGCGCCCCACAAACCAAACATCATCATCATCATCCATAACAAAACTGTCCCAATAGCTGGACGTGCATGCCCATATTTTAGTGTTATTATATAACATGAGGTGACTAGCATCCAAGCAATGTTGGGCAATAGCAGATCTACTTGACTGCCGTAATCGTGTGTGCCGTTTATGCTCAGTACATCGGTCCTCCAAGGTCCTGATAGTTTGACAAGTATAGGCCATGCCGCAGCTACAAGGAATGCGATATACACTAGCCTTACGCAGACCAAGATCATCCTTAACAGAACTCAAAAGCACTCTAATTTTAGATAGAGGTCGGAAAACACATTTCAAATTTTATTTCAGTAAAATACGACCGATCTTGTTGGATGTGTTTCCTACGTAAGGCAAAAAGGCAGTAGACTTAGGTGTCGACTCAGAATCATCATCAATCAACCGATGTACAGTTGGTCGATAGCGCAACGCACGTTCAATCTGTCCATCACTATAACGATTTTGACGAAATGTAATATCAAGATGGAACAACTCAGCTGGCAAAGTCTAAGGGTCAGAAACGACATGTGCCCTGTGTACCAAGATACTGCTTCAGCTTCCCGTTTCTTTTCAGTCATTTTCAAACAAAGAAAAGTGGGAAGTGTAAATATTAGATAATGCATTTGTTGAGACAGAGTGGCATCGCTATTAATGGAAAACTGAAGAGAGAAGTGCTTGCTTACCTCCATACGTATCAGAAGAAACGTATAGTAAATTGTTGATTGCAGTTACGGGAAAAAGAAGATTCAAATAGCTCTGAGCACTATGGTACTTAAGATCTGAGGTCATCAGTCCCCTAGAACTTAGAACTACTTAAACCTAACTAACCCAAGGACATCACACACAGTCATGCATGAGGCAGAATTCGAACCTGCGACCGTAGCTGTCGCGCGGTTCCAGACTGAAGCGCCTAGAAGCGCTCGGCCACACAGGCCGGCGTCCCAGTAAACCATCTTCTCTATGCGAATACGTACTTTGCCCCCATCTCTACATACGCCATGTGATCAAAAGTATCTGAACACCGCTATATAATTCGGAATGGACCACAATACACTGATTAGAAAAAATATTATGGTAACACCGCACCGCAGCGTGGGATGCCGCCTCGTGGCGTTGAGGGCACGTGATGCAGTAACAAAAGCACGTAAGCGGAGCAGAAACGGACGGGGGATCACCATAGTGAACACTGGAAAATTTATTGAGATAAGCGACTTTGACAAAGGGTAGGTTATTATTACGCAAAGCCTGTAAACGAGTATCTCGTAAACAGTGAAGCTGATCGAATGATCACGTGCTACTATCGTAAGTACCTACTGAAAGAGGTAGAGGGGCAGTGAAACTACCACCAAACAGTACATGATTGGCCGTCAACGAATCCTCACAGAACATGCTGTTCGGAGGCTCTCCTGCTCTGTAAAGTAGGATATATGGTGATTTGTGGCATCTCTGCTGAACGATCACAACGCTGGTAGGCGCAAAAATGTTTCGAAGCACACCAATCACCGTTCATTGTTGAACATGGAACAGCCGACCACCCCAACGTGTTCACATGTTGACTCAAAGACATCGTCAATTACGTGTGCAGTGGGCACGGGACTATCGGTATTCGACCGTCGATCGATGGGAACGTGTCGGCTCTTCGAGTGAATGACATTTTTCGCATACTAGGTCGATGTCGTCTCCACAAACACCGTTACTGAAGTGAACACAGGCGCGAAGCGTGCAGTGTGCCACGGACCACGGCTGTTGGGAGCACTATTACACTATGGGTGACTTTTCCTGTGCTTGCATGGGACCTGTGGTAGAAATCGAAGACAAGCTGACACTGCGCACCACCACCATTCCGTCATGCTTGATATCTTCCCCAAACGGCAATGTCATTTTACAGCAGTATAATTTTCCATGTACAGGAGCCAGAACCATGCGTCTTTAGTTTGAGGAACATTAAAATGAACTCACGTTGATGTCTCAGCGACCAAATTCGCTGTCGGGCACCATCACTGAGTACGTAAGTCATCGGCTCATTTTATGTAGAGATTACGTGACCTGTGGGTAGAAATCTAATGCCACATACCTCCACGAACCTACCAACAATCTGTCGTAACCATGATACAAGAAATCAGTGACGTATTTCGTTCCAAAGATGGACGAACAAGCTATTGAGCAGGTAGTCATAATGTTTTAACTCATCAGTGTATATTAGGGGTGACGGTGCCATTACAATAAAAGAAGTCGGGAAATTTGTTGTTTCTAGAGAAGAAGTAAGAGAAGAATGATTACTTCTGGAGAGTTCACTGACTTGGAAGTTTGTCTAGTCACTGGGTGTCACCTGAGTAACGTATCCATCAGGGACATTTCAGCTGTCCCAAAGCTGCACAAGTCGACTGTTGCTGGTGGGACTGTGACGTGGAAGCACGAAAGAACAATTACACTAAACCAAGACCATGTGGCCCTCAGGTACAGACGGACAGGAACCGTCAAGAACAGTGGAGGGCGCCTGTACAAAACCACATGAAGTAATCACTCGTGGAAGTACTACCAGCAGTACAGCGAGCACAATGACTGCGCATAGGGTTCTAGTCCTCCCTCGGGTGTGTATTGTCCATAGCGTAAGTTAGTTTAAGTTAGATTAAGTAGTGTGCAGGCTTAGAGACCGATGGGCTCAGCAGTTTGGTCCCATAAGACCTTACCACAAATTTCTAAAAATTTGTGCGCAGGCCCTCAAGATGAATGGGGTGCTATGGTCGAGCAGTGCCTCATAAACAAAATATGTCTGCAGTCATTGGAAAACGGCTCTTGAGATTGTGTAAACAGCAATGCCACTGGACAGTGGAAGACTGGGGACGAGTGATTGGGAGATATTAACCACGCAGCACACTGTGACAGTCCGATGGAAGGGTTTGGGTCTGGCAATTTCCTGGATAATATTACCTACCATCAAGTGTAGTCGCACCACAGCAATTCGGAGGAGAGGCTTGTTTCGATAAGAGGTGTTTTACGTGTTAGGATGTAGTCCCCTTATCGAGCTTAATCAAACGCTAATTGCGTTAGCATATGAGTACATGTTTCTCGTGAAGTACTGCATACAGTGGACGAACAGTACCGAGATGCTGACTGTTTGTATCAGCATGAAAATGCACACTATCACTAAACAGCATCAGTAAGCCAATTAATTGTGGATAATAAAAATCCCGAAATATCTGCCAGAACGCTTTTTAAAAGATAGTTGTACACAATGATAACACATGACCAATAAAAAAGCTTTCCACCAGACTACATCTTAACTGGGTATGGTTTCCTTTTGAGGGGAGATCAGATTAGTGTGGCATATTGTATCCCTCCACAAATTTATTTATACCCCTGATTTTGTTAGTGCCAACAGAAAACACTCCTCTGATCTACAATTATGGTGTTCACATAGCAGTTTCCTTCTTTATTGCCCTTTTTCTGAGTCTGAAGAAGAAACACATTTAAGCATGTGTTAATATGTCATATAGCAACACGTTACGTGACTATGTGTTTCAACTGGCCTCACAACGCAACTCGCCGACACAGCGAAAACACGAATTTTACGCGTTTTGAATATAAGTGACTTCTCAATAAGAATAACCTTGACGTAAGTTGATAATCTTAACATAAGTTGATCCATGTAGACTTTGATCAACGGTTTAGTTACAGCCCAGATTCTTGTTTAAAGATAATTTTAATTAAATGGGTAAAAATCGTTTTTAGGAGTGTGTTGTTCAGATTATAGTTTAAATTTTAAATTTACAAAATCTCGCATCCGACATAAATAAGCTGAAAATAATTTAGTTATATGGAAAAGGCTCCAATTAAATTAAACGTGGTACACGTTTATTTTAACGACCGGGTACTAAAAATTAAATTCAACATTCTATGGGTACCGCCTATACAATTTACTTCAAGATCAACAATTTTCGGTACGTACATGTACCTAGTCTATAGAGAAGGAAAATTTTAAAAGATTTCAGAGCTTCTGTTACTGGTTGTTAGCGGGCATGCTGTTCCAGAAACTTGCTTTAAAACTGTGAAAAAGGAAACAAAAATGTCTAAAAAGTAAACTTGTTAAGGAACTGGATAAAATACTAAAACAACGTCAAATATCTTTTGCTCACTTTAACCTAAATTGTTACAGTTCAAGTTTGGCCTATTAACTTGAAAATAAATTTCATTCTCCTTGTTTCAGTTTGCGCAAAATGATCATTAATTTTCTCCTTCATCTCTGGATGACATCTGAGAAAATTTTTCTTCGATGAAAGCACTGCAATTGCATTTGGTCTGTCTGAATTCATAGTGCTTTTTTGAAAAGTTTTTATTCTTTCCATTGTCGAAAAGCAGCGTTCTGCCTCCGATGTAGCTATGGGAACTGTGAAGAGGATTTTTATCGGTTTCGTGATTTTACTAAGAACATCGTCTGGATTTTTTCCCAAAGTAAATATCAGGAGCTCAGTTAATTCTCAGTATTCATTAGAATCTGAACCGTAATAGAATACATTTAGTTCAGCTTCAATCTTTCCCATATGAGTCATGGGATATGCCTGAGTGGTCAATATTATCTCTCATGGAGAATGCCCATTCTTAAAACTAGCGCAACATTTCTTGAACACTTTAGCAACTGGTAAGTCCTTAGTCGAAGAATATCTGTAAATTGTTTCAACTTACATGTTTTCACACACTTTCTTAACTTCTACCATGAAAGATTCTGACCGTACTTTGAGTTTCTCAATTCGGAAATAGCAGTTATGATTGTTGTTATATATTCATTAACATTAAACACACTAACTTCTCGAGACTGAATTTGTTGTAAACTATTACAGAGTGAAGAATAATCTTACGAAAAAGTTCTAACTGGAAACTATCGTCATTCGGTATTTTAAAATTCGTGTTGCTTTTGGAATAGTTTGACCTGAATTTGATGTTCACTGACTTTCAAGAAAGCTGTTTTCTAAAGAGTGCAAATTTTCATGGAGCCTGTTTGTGATTCGTATGTTGGAGTCCCAGCTTATAGAAGATGGAGATGCAATGCTGACGTCGATATGTTTCTTGAGAATGGACACGCGACGCGGTGATCTTGAGAAGAATATTAAAATAACTAAATATTAGGGAAAATTAATTCTTGCTTTTCCTGTAATACTAGTTGCGCTTACGATTATTAAATGAAGTTGATGTGCATAACAATGAACGAGATGTGCTTTACTATAAACAGCTTTTGTTTTTGCTTGAACTCCAGCTTTCTTGCCGTTCGTATCATTTTACACGATGTCTGAGCCATTTTCTTGAAGAATTATGTCGCATTACTCTAAAATACTATTAGATATGCCTCCTGCGGTTTTATTATCTGGAATAAAGGATACCAAAATGCGCTCAAATATTTCTTCATTTACAACGTACCGTAGAACAGGAACCATCTTAGTGTGTTCCTAAACATCTGTAGTGTTATTAGCCACGAGATCTACACTGGAAGCTATTCTAATTTCCGTCTTTATCTCCTCTGTAGCAAGTAATCAGGTTTCACATTGTGAATAATCTGAGGAACACCTTTGAAGATTGCATTGGTTTCTAAGTGATCCATCAAATCAGAATGTAATTTAGATTCTGATATTACTGACCCTCTAAGTACTCCTGGATTTACTGAACTGTCTTTCTCATCATGCCAATGCAAGTGAGTTCCTAAATTTTCCACAAAGGAAAATGCACTCTATTGTTTTGGATAAGATTCACTGTTATTTTTAACCTCTATACTATGCTCGTTGATTGAAAGTCTTTATGCCTCCCTTAGTTTGTCGTTAATACAAACAATTCCTAAAACTGAACGTGAAACTATACTGTCCACGTGCTTCTTCGATAGCTACTGGTTCCAGTTTCGTCTTTCATTTGGTTTATATTTTTAAAACAGTCTTGTCCACGTGACATCACTTCCAAATAGAAAACCAAGAAATCAAAACAATGTATTTTTTACTTCTCAGTCGCAAAACCAACTTTTCCGTTGGTATCTTTCACAAATAAAGCTGTCAATATATGTCTGGTTGCATTCGCTTCGCTAAGATATTACAATATCAGATGTTAAACGACCTCTTTTCCTACCCGAAACTTTCTCATGGAGAGGCAGCTGTGAAATATCTAGCTGTTCAAGTTTACTTAAAATCACAGAACTTATTTCTTGTGGCTGCAAGAGCATGCTTAACGTTCTCTGTAAAATAAAAGAAGCTATAGAAGTGAATCAGATGCAATAACCGGAAGCAGGATAATAACTCAATCTCAGACTTGATATCATTCAAGAAAATGGTACACGGTTAAGCGCAACAAGCGTGGAGTTAGCTCGCCAGGATCAGCACTGGGGAAGCAACAATGCACACCTCTACTGGGGGATGGCTACTGGTATTAAGCTTAAGGTTTATATGTAGTGCAGCTATAAAGAAAGAATGAAAGTAAAAATGACTCCTTACATTAAATGTTGTCGATAATGTCATGTTGAAGGAAGGTGTGCTGCAATTCCACAGTGATTCTGTACGTGAGGCGTCACTGTGGAAGGTATTTAAAATATGAGCAGAAGTTGTAGTAGTGTTTATTCTATTCTTGAGCACTCAATTTGAAGTCATCTGAAACAAAGAAGGATCAAGGGAAATGTGAGTAGTACCCTCCTCAAGCTAGGCAGTGAGGCGGCCCAGGAGAACTACTGTAGAATCCCTTATTTTTGTCTCATCCCACTAAGATAGGGATATGTTTGAGATCTGTGGGTGTTATCCCCGCCCTTTTTGAAGCTAAAACTAACGGCGAAAACTGGTTCCATCATGAGGAGAGTATAGTTTGTCCGCATTGTAATGTTGGTATTTAAGGTACCAAGTACCCACAGTGTGAGTGTAGATATGTTGGTCAGACAGGGAGAAATTTTCAAACTACGTTTAGAGAAAGCTCTGAAAATCATATTGCTAAGTCTGCTTTAGCAACCTATTTGTCTCGTAACTAGCATAGCTTGCGTAATATTTAAGATGACTCAAAATCTTGAATATACAATCAAAATACCCGGTCTTCAACATTTTGGAAAAGATAGAAATCATGAAGTGCTAGTTGCAACATCAAGAATGAAATGCAATTTTCTACATTGTCAGTTGTAACACCGACCTAATCTTTCTCCAAACTGAAATCATCCATGTGCACAATATGAGTGTCCGCATCATACCCACCCAAATTTCAGAAGGAGATAGGCATCTGTCGTGGCAGTTGGTATTTCTGGTTACATTTACTGTTAGCTGCACCATGGAACTTTCACATTAGATGAAGGTGGTGAGTATGAGGAGTTTCAGGTTTTATATCCCAAGCCGTCCTACAAATATTACATACAACTTCATGCTTGTACAATGCCTCATTCCTCTGCGATATGGTTATTGGAATGTTTATGCCATAACGAACATCAATCCTTATTGTCATGTTTTGGAGTACAGAGAGCAACCATCTCGCGGGATTTTCCCCGATCTTGATTCACATTTGTTCACTAGAATCATATGAGCATAAAGCATCATATTCTGTCGCATATAATACGTGTCGCACTGTGAAAGTGGTGTGACAGGCTATGGGATAATCTTCAAAACATGCAACAGGGACTGGTAAGCACTCAGAGTCAGCATATACAACGACGGGACAGCGTTCTTAAGCTTTGAGTTTTCTCTGTCCCCAGTGGGGATATCCATACCTACCAGTTCCTGTCTCGAGCAGTCAGTGAGATGTCTTTCTAATTCACGCTAAGTGAAACAGTTCATACATCTACTGTAAAAATGTCGTTTATGTTCATATTTAGTCATTTTGGTGGAAAGTAATCAGCAAATGTTCTGGATCCAGATATAGTGATGCTTCTCACCTTCGGAGAGCAGCAGTAAAGCTACGTGTATAGGACCCAGAAAGCTCTTTTGGATCTGTAGAAAGGTCTGACTGCTTTACACTTCACATCTACTGGTCTACTATTTTTTCTTTTCTACATCCCAACCGTAGATGTGGCTAACAATTAGAATCTTGCCTCTCGAACCGTGGTAGTTCTGGGATTGTGACTGGGAATGAGACGACTTTGAAATTATAGTAGCTGCAGACATAAGATGTCTAGTATGCATCTGGAAAATGTGCATTACTTAAATAATATCTATCACAAGCCAGAAGCGACTGTATGAAGCAATATTAATAATTTACACCTATACTCTTGCCGAAGAGGAATGGAACTAGACCCCACCCACCATTAACTGGGTCTCAGTTATACGAGTACCTGTGTGCATATCAGGGTAAAGTAAACAGCTGAGCGTCTTAGCAGACCCTCTTTCCTGTGTATCTGAAAAATGGCTCACTATGACGTTGTTGGTAAAAGTTCAGTACTGGTATGCAGTTAACCTGCCCTGGGGTATCACATAGTCTTTCCCCAAATTTTGACGATGCTTTTCTCTCCAGCATTCCTTTCTTCCTTGGTGGGGATTGGGAGGGGGATATGTGGGAGGTTGTGTGCATCATCTGACAGTAGAGACTGCTGTGTACCTGACGGAGAAACTGTGGTGCGTTGATGTTTCCAGTGTGCTCCCTTTCCATACTGTTTGGCAAACTCGTAGCAAGGCAGCTGGATCTCGATACCCCACATTGGTTTTATCGATGCAGGATTGCAAGATCCTATCCCCAAAGGCACATGCAACCACAAAGAGTCTAATGCAGCTGTTTAATTTACCTGGTGTTACTTATGAAGAAAGACTCTGTGACTCCAAACGCTGCTATATCCATGATGTTGCCATGCTGATCGATCGCAAAGAGAGCATGGTAAATGTGGCGCTCCAAACCAGGGTGGAGGGCCTCGGATGATGATGACCATGCCAAACGTGACAGAATCGATACTCCAGGCTAGAGGGTCAGCACTGTTTCAAGTGATGGCGGTGGAATCGCAAGTGACTGCCACAGAAAGTGTGATGACCGAGGTCTCGGTGCATGCGACCCAGTCTGATGGCTTGGGCTGAGGTGATGATGATGGGCGCATAATTAGCTAAGGCTGTGGAGATGGGTTCGCAAGCAGTGCCACAGCGAGTGTGATACACTGTAATGTGGTGTTTGTGGCTGACAATTCCAACATCCAGGCAGGGGTGATGGTTACATCAACGTCGATTGAGTGGCTGATTCACATTCGGACGACTCCGGTAATCCCACAAAGGAAGACAATAATTATCACCCACATGCACATGTAATAGACATACACTCCCATTAATAATAATAATTTCTGATACATAGCAGTTCACCATTTGTCCTTTACACTGGACTGACATTCAGGAGGATGACTGTTCAAACACGCATCCGGCCATCCTGATATAGGTTTTTCGGTGATTGCCCTAAATTACTTGAGGCAAATGCCAGGATGGTTCCTCTAAAGGGCACGGCCGATCTGCTTCCCCATCCTTCCCTAATCTGACGGGACTGGATGACGCTGTTTGGTCCCCTCCCCTAAACCAACCAATCAAATGCGTCTAAAAAAATAAGAGACAGAAGTACTACGTAAGGACTCTATGAAAGCGTAAATTATTATTCATAGAGGAAGCAGTAATGCTCATGGATCCACTCCTGAGTGACTTATAACAGCCCCCATGAGCTCTGACTAAAAATTGGCACTGTGGTTTGCAGTAGCTCAGTTTATGTGTTGTTATCAAGTGTCCTGTGGCAGTTCCTTGTCGGTAGCAGGTAAAAAGAAAAATAATAGCCCGTAAGTACTGCATTCAAGCATGATAAATATTTAAGAAACACACTCATTAACAGGAATACTTACGTTTGCCCTCCTGCACATCACGCATTACGCAACGTATCGTTTCACAGGACACTGTAGTGGCGCTGCAGTTCTGCCCTGCCCACACATATATATGACAGCATTCATATTGGCTAAAAAACATCTTGTAAGCAGTGTCTACAGTATTTTAAGAACATGTATTAGTATGTATAATGTATACTTAAAGCCATACTTCGTTCATTAAAGAGCGGTGATGATATGTCGTAATCACTGTATAAAAGATGACGCTTACCAATACTATTTCCATCAGCACTGCCCGACTGACACGTCACATTCGCACTCAGCGTCGGCATGTTTGTCCCATCTGCTCGAGCTGATGCAGTCGTCAGGTTGCGCACACCGCACTGTGCTTCATCCAATCAGCATGTCTTGCAAAGAAAAAAGTTGAACTACACGATGGTATGGAAGCAGTCAGCACGCATTGACATAATTTCAGGAATTCAAATCACGGCACAGCTTTCTTGTTTCATACTACTGAAAGAGCTGTGTATTCAGTATTGGCACCTGCATGCATACGCACAATTTTGTGAACTCTATCGCATCATGGCGTTCGCACTCGCAGCTACTTTCTCACAATAGTAAGCAGTATCATGAGCCTGGGACCCACTCAGCGTGCAGTGTTTGCTGTGAGCACACATTGCAAGTATACTCGGGTGTGCTAGTTCAGAGCATGGAGAAAAGAATATACTTTCCAGATGAAGTCTGTAAATCGATTCGTGAATTAGCTGACTGGAATTTTACTGCATACAGAGAGGCCCACATTGGAATATGGCAGCAGGCTGTCCTAGACTAAGTCCAATTCCATCATCTTATACAAGAAGTCTCTAAACATATTTCCCGATTTCCGCAATTCTTCATGAGCAGAAAATGTGGCATATTTTAAACACTTTCCTGAAGCCTGAAAGTGAAGTGAAGGAAAAATGTGCTGTGAATAAGTAAATACTTAAAAAGTTTTGTATGTTTTGTGAAGCACACATACAACTGCTGCTGTGGTGGTCGCCATACATTTGCTTGAGTTTTTGAACCGATGAGCAATTGAGCTTCTCGAGATTGCATACTGACTACTCTTCAGTATAATGTCCCAAATCACCATATTTGATAAAGTAGAAGATGGTACTTCAGTTTTTTAAACATATGCGACCCATTGTGAGTCACATCCTACGACAATATCTCAATTAACAAATACACATTCCTTGCAGTTCCAAATTGCCTTTGGCTACTAATCCCGTGTAAACATTCCACGATATCGTGCCGTTTTGAGTTTCTTGATGAATTTAAGCAGATCTGTATTGAATTACCCTATCATGAATTTTAGTTTCCTGTAGTTGCTTCCCTGAATTTAGCGCGTTCTTTTGTGTTTGAGCTGTGGTGGCAGCTCCCTCAGCCATAGAACCAACTGGTGAGAGCCCTGTGAGTGCAGAAAGTATACAACGAATGATTCCACCAATTATCTTACGTATCGGTTGTTTTAACATGACTTCTTCGTCATTTCTGTTTCAAACCACTTTCAGCTGTAACCACAACCTCCTGGATGCAATTTTTTTAAACACTCCACAAGTATTTTTTTCTTTAGCGTATAAAAAGTTGCATTCAAAATGTTCAATTAAATTCATTCTAAACACCCAGTTTAAATTTGGCAGGAATTGCTCTATAAACTATGAATGCTGCAAAACGGTGTCCTATGCTTGTGTCCTTTCTTCCATATGTTTTTTTGGCATTATGAGCTAACATTCAATCTGCAGCTCAACGATCGTTATTTGTGTCGTAAGCAGCATAGTGCTCCTTGCAGGTGCTTTATGGCATAATAATACCTTTATAATTCCTTTACAGTTCCTTTGTCATCATAATAATTCCTTCTTCATCTTTGTTCCAGATCCAAAGTAATTTAAGCTAGGTGAATGCGATTCAACTGGTAATATATCGAGAATGCCACGACCACATATGACGTGCTTGCTAGCACTCATGTCACACTAAAATGTCGTTTGAGGTTTATGTGCCCAATCTATGTCCCAAATGATGAACGTTCACTCAGCTCTTGTTGTTTGATAGGAAGACTAAAAAAGCTTAAGTAATGTTTTGTTCCCTCGACGTCTTATAACATGCTCTAAGAGAAACACTAGTGGTTCTGAGATTTTCTGTAATTTTTCTGTATAAAATGTTCAATCAATTTCTGCACCGTTGCTTCCCTTTAAGATATAATTTTTCGGATTACTGAACTGTGGTTTGGAAACTGTGGAAACCTCTGCTGACCAATTTGGTAGATAAGGCTTCTCAAACGCAGTTTTGTATTTTGAAACACATACTAAACCAGGTACATTACATTTTTCCTCATGTTGATATGGCAGTGTAATGTATTTAGAAGTCGATTATCACAGACTCCAATAGGTTTCATCTCAGTCATACTACGTCTGGTTTGAAAATTGTCATATTACTTCCTGGAGCTTTATTTACACAACCGCTTTCAGCCATCTCACCATCATCAGATTCATGAAATTCTTCGCTGCCTCTGGTCTAGCCATTTGTAAGACCCTCAAAGATGAAATTGCATCAAAATATGGTTTTACATTGTGGTGTTCAAATGTTCCATTAATACTCACCATCAAGTGAGAGAATGCCAAGTAGTGGTTCATTTCGTACTGTTCCATTACTGATGTGAAATGTTTATTGTAAAATTCACCTCCACTATCATTCTGAAGATTGTCAAGACACTGATCCCTCCTGATCTGCAACTATTGCTCATTGAGCTGCAATGCTTCCGTCCCTGTCTTCGCATCTACATGCAGGGTCCAGGTGACCTTGGAATACCATTAAGATATATATGAAGACATTATTCCAGAACGAATATCATGTCATACCAATTAGATCAACTTACCTTAAATCATCTAAACTTCAAATTATGACATGTCTATAAGGAAAGTTTTGCATGAGGTTCATGAAGCTCATGAACAACTGCCTCCATAATTATTTGTTAATATGTCTTCCTCGAAGCCCTCTAAGCTCTGAGGTGACTGAAAAGATTTCATCTGCTTAAGCTGTATTCCCTGCTGTGGCTGAAGCTGTGAGTGGTTGTAACCGGCCTGTGATATCTTTCGAGGCATCGTAGTGCACGTACTCCAGAGACAGGGTGTTAAGTCGTTTATACTTAATGTCAATACCGTCACCTCTGCCATATATTCCATTTAAAGAGTTTCAAAAATATCAGTGAATTTCTTAGCTTTGTATCCTTTTATACGTTCTTTCGGGTGGTTCCCTCTTGTACTTGTGGTAATCATACGTAATATTTCGGTATATGCCAGCTTCTCTTTCGATAGATACTAGTGACGACTTGATTTTCTGATGCATGTTGTCTCTAACAAATGAAGTGTTCACTCAAATTTCGTATTCCCGAACTCTATTACATCCTTGGTCGAACGTACAGTGTGGCTACCTAGAACGTATGTTTCATTCTTGCTGACCCCATAAATTGTGTCTAACTCTCTGTCACCATGTTCATTAATGTAATCGGTAACAGTATTTCCATCCTCTTCTTCCTCTTCTGCCCTTCTGCCTCCATCCATAATTTGTAAGAGCCTGTTAAGGTTATCTGTTGCTGATTTAAAAGTTTCTGAGACAGTCTGCTCTCGCTGCAGTTATCCTAATTTTAGTAGTCTTAACTTCCGTTGTAAAGCGTTCTTCTTCAATATGCAGTTGTATACTACGCCAGTTTTGCGATGACATACGACTTATATACACTCTGGTAATACTTTCTGACTCTTGCCCTGATATAACTAAGGGCATCGATTAGTACCGCACAAACTTCTCCAGTTTTATCATTCAGCACCGCACCTTTTATAGTTACTGCCTCGATAAAACTTTGTAGTTCTATCATTTTCACGTTTACTGCCTCTATTTATCTTTCGATGTATAGTAGCACTTGCTCGGCGCCCTCGGAACAGGTTTACGATACACGTACAAATTTGTCCTTAGTCTGTAGAACAGTGTCACAGATGCGTATTGTTATACTACGTTTTAAACAGAAACTCCTGGAAGTTTCGTTACTATCGACCATCATTAAATTTCCTCGTTTTATCAATAACAAAAAGCCACATTGCTTGTGATTTCAGAAATCAGCGCATATGCTAACAAATACATTGAATGTCATGTCAGTTCCTACAAGCACTTGGTAAATATGTTTTAAATTTATATTGTCCTGTTTGAATGCGATAGTAATGTTTCCATTATCGCTTACCAATTTCTTTGGAATCCTTGAGTTTGTCTGCCTAAAATAGAATAGGTCAGCTTTTGTATGACGGCCGAAACAAAAATATTTACTTACGGATCCCGATTTTCCACTACGACATGAGATATGAAGTCACTGGTTTTTCTTTCGCAGAATGTCTGATAAGTTACTCCATCAATAACATGAAAAATTTCCTGTAATATGTACACTATGTGATCAAATGTATCCGGACACCTGGCTGAAAATGACTTACAAGCTCGTGGCGCCCGCCACCGGTAATACTGGAATTCAATATGGTGTTTGCCCACAATTAGCCATGATGAGAGCTTACAGCATACGTTCAATCAGGTGCTGGAAGGTTTATTGGGGAATGGCAGCCCATTCTTCACGGAGTGCTGCCCTGAGGAGAGGTATCGATGTCGGTCGGTGAGGCCTGGCACGTTGTCGGCATTCCTATACATCCCAAAGGTGTTCTAAATGATTCAGGTCAAGAATTAGCCGAGCGGTCTAAGGCGCTGCAGTCATGAACAGTGTGGCTGGTCCCGGAAGAGGTTCGAGTCCTCCCTCGGGCATGGGTGTGTGTGTTTGTTGTTAGGATAATTCAGGTTACGTAGTGTGTAAGCTTAGGGACTGATGACTTTAGCAGTTATGTCCCATAAGATTTCAGACACATTTGAACAGGTCAGGAGTCCGTGCAGGTCAGTCAATTACAGGGATGTTATTGTTGTGTAACCACCCCGACACAGGCCGTGCATTATGAACAGGTGCTCGATCGTGTTGACAGATGCAGACGTCATCCCCAAATTGCTCTTCAGCACTGGGAAACAAGAACGTGCTTTTAATCATCAATGTAGGCCTGTGCTGTGATAGTGTCACGCAAAACAACAATAGGTGCAAGCTCCTCCACGAAAAACACGACCACACCATAACACCATCGCCTCCGAATTTCACTGTTGGCACTAAACACGCTGGCAGATGACGTTAACCGGGCATTCGCCATAACCATACTCTGATATCGGATATCCACATTGTGTACTGTGATTCGTCACCCCACACAACGTTTTTCCACTGCTCAATCGTCCAATGTTAACGCAGCTTACACCAGGCGATGTGTCGTTTGGCGTTTACCGGCGTGATGTGTGGCAGCCGCTCGACCATGAAATCCAAGCTTTCTCACCTCCCGTCTATCTGTCATAGTACTTGCAGTGGATCCTGATGTAGTTTGGAATTCCTGTGTGATGGTCTGGATAGATGTCTGCCTATTACACATTACGACCCTCTTCAACTGTCGGCGGTCTCTGTCAGTCAACAGACGAGGTCGGCCTCTACGCTTTTGTGCTGCACGTGACCCTTCAGGTTTGCACTTCGCTATCACCTGGGAAACAGTGGACCTATGAATGTTTAGGAGTGTGAAAATCTCGCGTACAGACGTATGACACAAGTGACACCCAATCACCTGACTATCTTCGAAGTCTTTGAGTTCCGCGGTGCGCCCCATTCTGCTCTCTCACGATGTTGAATGACAACTGAGGTCGCTGATATGGAATACGTTTCAGTAAGTGGCAGCACAATGCACCTAATACGAAAAACGTATGTTTTTTGCGGGTGTCGGGCTACTTTTGATCACATAGTGTAGCTGATATTTAGACTGAAATAGCAATTTTGAAAATACTGTATATATACATGCAAGAAGCAAATTCGATCAGGATGTGTTAACAGCGATGTAATAACACTAGTCTTCCTTCAGTCAGACGTCGTGAGAATCAGAGGACCGACTTCCACAAAACTGTTTTGATGATGATGATGTTTAGTTTTGCGGCTCTCATCTGCTTGGTCATCAGCGCCCGTACAAAGTGCCAAATTTTACACAGGCCAATTTATTACAGAGTCCAATGTAGACATTGTCACGAGTAATGATTATGATGAAATGATGAGGTAAACAAACACCCAGTCCTCAGGGGGAGAAAATCCCCAACCCCGCCTGGACAAAACTGTTGTGATGAGGATGTTTCATCCACTCAGTCGAAGTGAGAACTGCTCCTTTACATTAGTATATAGCAGGTTTTATACAGGAATAAATAAGACAAATGTCAAATATGTGTCGGTTCCTAAGGGACCTGACAGCTGAGGTCCTCGTTTCCTAGACTAACACACAACTTGAAATAACTTATGCTAAGAACAACACACACCCATGCCCGAGGGAGGACTCGAATCGGCTGCGGGAGGGGGCGCGCAATCCGTGAAATGGCGCCTCAAACCGCGCGGCCACTGAGCGCGGCTAAATAACACATGTAAAGCTTTTACGTATTTCTTTTATTTTAGAAGTTCCTGTATCCAGTAGAGTACGTGAAGTAAGAGTGTAGTTACGTGTCCATATCCGGTACAGTTGCTTCATGCATTTCCACATCTATCAACACACAGCAAGAACCGTATTGTACCTACACTGAGACTTTGAGTTCCATATTTGTTCAAAATGTAGGTACGGTTGCACAATATTGTTTCTGCATCGGACAACTACTGCTGGTGCTGCTGTGATGGTAATTTGAAAATTTGTGGTAAGGCCTCATTGGACCAAACTGCTGAGGTCATCGGTCCCTAAGCTTACACACTAATTAAACAACATAAACTAACTTACGCGGCGCTTTGATGGTGATCCCTCGTTTGTTAGGAAAACATTTTATAAGCATATTATATGTTTGTGACAATACTTTATTTTATTAATCCTCGGTACTAATACTTACACGATGACTGTCTTGCTGCAATGCGCCTCGACATGTTCACCGTTTGAGAGTACTCAATACGCTAGTTGAAATTTCATCGGTAGCTAGAAATATATACGTTTCGAAAAAAAGAAATAAAGGAGAGTATTATTACCTTAGGTACTAGAATGTAATGTTCGTTCTGAGTTTAGCAATGAGCAGCTGGTTAAATCTTTTTGTAGGAAATTACGCATGCGCATTGGTGTTATAGGCGGCTCGTGCGACCCTTTACCCACAATTTTATTCTATTTTCGTTATTCGAGTCAGTGTCTCTTTATAGTTATACGATCATCTCATCGAGTCTTCGGCATTCATCCACTAGATAACTTTAAAAAGTTTGTATTCTCTTCTACTCTGAACAGTTTATCATCCCTGTATCGCTTTCGTGAAAGGCTACATACCATAGAAATACACTGAGATAACCATTTCTAGCATGTAAATTCGTATTCGATGATAACAAATTCCTGTTTTACAGTAAAGGGTTTTACTACTTTTGCTGCTGCTATTCTGCATTTTACATCCTCTGAACTTCGGTAATTGTCAGTTGGTTTGCATATGAAACGAGAAAAATAGTTACTTTCATATTTTCTATTTCCTGTTCTAATGCTCCGCGTAGACGGATTTAATTTAACGATAGTCCATTACCTTACTTACACATTCATTTATTGGTGTTCATCTTATCACGTGTTTCTAGTATACTATCCGTCCCCTTCAATTGATTTGACATTCCTTTGCCGTCTGTTACAGAGTTGCATTATCATCAAGAAATGTCAAATACCAATTTCATTATCTCTTCTCCCTATAATTTAATGTCCTCGCCCAATTCCTTCTCGATTTTTTCACAGCTTGCTAAATATATAAACCGAATGACGTGGAAGATAGCCTGGTACCCCGTCCCACTCCCTTTTCAACTAGTGCATCCCTTTCATATCCGTTGTCTCATAACTCTATTATGGTTTCTAAACACGCAAATAACCGTTCGCACAACGTATTTAATCCATGCTACCATCACTAATTCTAACATTGTAACCTATTCCATTCGCCAATGTCAAAGGCTTTTTCTAATTCTACGGATCATGTAAACTTACTTTCTGCCTTTCTACAGTCAGTCTTCTAAGATACGCATTTGGATCACAATTATCTCTAGTGTTCCTACATTTCTCCAGAACCTAATCGAACCCTCTCCAAAAACCACATTCAGTTTTTCCATTCCTCTGCAAGTAATTCTAGTCGGTCTTATGCGTCCACGACTCAGTAAAGTTATGTTTTGGAACTGTTCACACCTTACAGCACCTGCTTTCTTATTAATAGGATTATAATTTTCTTTCCGAAGTTGGAGGTAATTTCGCATGTCTCACATACGAGGGGTATCCAATATGTAACGCAACACCTTTTTTACTCTGCCAGTTGCGGTTGAAAAATGCAGAATTCGTTATGGGCTATCGTGGAATATTCCCGCTTTAGCCTCTATAGTTTCATGAAGTTTTGATAGTTGGTGGTGGTATACTTAGCCTTCATAACGTCATCTGCAACGGAGGTGCGTTCGAAGCGGAGAGCTGTCATTTAGTTTCTCTTAGCGGAAAACCTGAGCACCGTAGATGTTCACAGGCTTTTGCCGAATGTCTATGGAGACCCGGCAGCGAACAGAAGCACCTAGTCACTGGGCGAGGCGTCTGTCATCGCAACAGTTGTTCAAACTCCGTGCGGAATTGCTTGCGCTTTATGGGGATGATCGTGACAATCATTTGTCGAGCATTGTCACAGGCGATGAAATATGCGTTTATCATTTGCAAGCTGAAACAAAACGGTGCCGGCCGCGGTGGTCTAGCGGTTCTAGGCGCTCAGTCCGGAACCGCGGGACTGCTACGGTCGCAGGTTCCAATCCTGCCTCGGGAATGGATGTGAGTGATGTCCTTAGGTTAGTTAGGTTTACGTAGTTCTAAGTTCTAGGGGACTGATGACCACAGATGTTAAGTCCCATAGTGCTCAGAGCCATTTGAACAAAACGGCAGTCCATCCAGTGGCACTACACCACATCTCCTGTGAAGACAGAGTTCAAAGCCGCACATTCAGCCGGTGAAGTCATGGCGACGGTATTCTGGCACTTTGAAGTGGTTATTCATTTGATGTCCAACCTCACGGTGTAACAATCAACTTTGAAGTGTACTGTGCTACCCTCAGGAAACTGAAGAAACGATTTCAGAGTGTTCGTCGCCCCAAAAATGGAAACGAACTTCTTTTTCCCCATGACAACACAAGTCCTCACACAAGTCTGTGGACCCGAGAGGAGTTCACTAAACTTCATTGAATTGCTCTTCCTCATCTACCCTACGGACCGGATTTCGCTCTTCAGACATCCATCCGTTTTACCCAATATAGGATGCACTCCGTGGGAAGCAGTACATGGATAAAAGAGAAGTTGTTTGCTGCAAGACGTTGGCCCCGACGTCGATCAGTAGAATGGTACCATTAGGGAACAAAGACTTTCCAGCAAGGTGTCGTAACGCCGACGAATTGAAGAGAGATTATGTCAAAAAATATGGATTTTAGCGACAAGAGCGGCAAATAGTATGGTGTACTTGAATTCTGGATAAAACCAACCTGCTTTCAGAAAAAGATGTATTGTAATACTTATTGAACGCCCCTCGTAGATTGCATACAGATTCTCCTACTTTTGTGATGGCTTTCTTTTTTAATGATTTCGATAATTGTGAAGGAATGTAGTGTACTTGAGAGGCATTGTCTCAGCTTAGGTATTTCAGTTCTCTGTCAAGTTATTCTAGTAGTATTGCAGCTTCTATATCACCATCATCATCACCATCATCATCGTCTAGTTCCCTCTTCTTTTTTAAAAATATGGTCTCCAATTTAGCTTCCATTTATAGGCCTGCTGTATATTCACTCCACCTTTCAGCTTCTCCTTCTTTATATTGTACGGGTTTGCCATTCGAGCTCTTTATTTTTATAAAGCCGTTTCTCTTTTCTATAAAGGATTCTTTGATTTTTCGATAGACAGTATTAATCTTTCCTCTAATCATGGATGTACTTACAGCTCTGCGTTTCTCGCCTACCAATTTTTGTTCGCCGTTTTTAATTTAGTTATTTATTTATTTACTTATTTACTTTTTTGTGAATCCTGTAAAGCAGATCATTCTTCTATGATTTGGGCTCGAGAAAGTCATCGACTTCCAGTTAATTTGTAGATAACTTCATAAGTTGTAAAAACCAATTTCTTCTTCTGGGTTGTATGATAACACTGAAAATGTAGAAGTAGATTTCTGTCAGTCTCAATTTTTGGATGTCCTTATTCCCTTTTGCCTGAATCATTCGCAATTTTTTTTATATTTTCTCCTTTCTTCATTTAATTTCAACTAATCGTTTGATATGCGACGATTTCTACTAGGCCTTGTCGTTTTGCCTTTTTTACTTTCTGGCATCTTCATTGTTTCATCACTCTAGGCTAACCATTCCTTCCCTTTCGTATTCCAATCCCCAGTTTCAGTCGATCCTCGATTCCTTCTCCCTTTCAGGCTCTCCGCAACCAGTAATACAAGCAGTTTAACGATATAGGATCTCCTTAAATTTCGACATTTCCACAATTTCTTTTCATGAAATATGCTCTTCATAACTAATAAATTATGATCAGAACCAACATCTCATCCTGGAAGAGTTCTGTAGTTGCAGATCTGGTTTGTAGAACTCTATATTACCATTAAGTAGGTTATTTGAAACCTTCTCGTGTCTCCAGGTGTCATCTACGATTACAGTCTCCTTTCGTGAAACAAAAATTAGCATTGACGTAATAGCCCTCGTGCAAAATTCTATCTAGTGGTTTCCCTTTTCATTGCTCTAATGACGTCTATATTGTCAAACAAATTTCCATCTCTTCCTTTTTCCACTATCGCATTCCAGCCCCACACCACAATTAAATTTTCGTCTCCTTCAACAATCTGGATAATTTATTTCATCTCGTGGTATACTATTTCGAACTCTTCAGCATTTACGAATGTAGTCGTCATACGAACTCGTACTATAGTAGTGGTTGCTGGATTTCGGTCTGCCATGGCTCCGATAATGCTTTCATTATGCTTTTCATAGTAGCTCACCCACAGTCCTATTTTCTTATTGTTTATTATACCCATTCTTGCACTTCAGCAATTACATGTTGTGTTGATAAACCCGTACCGGCACTCATCTGCTCAGAAATTCCGTCCTTCCTGCGACCTCACTTCCTTAATTCCCACTGTATCACGTTTTATCATACCCGTCTTTTTTTATATTCTCTAACCTACCACATCGTTTAAGAGTACTAAAATTCTATTCACTTAATTGCTTTGTTTCTTTTGGAGGCAACGTCCTCCTGAATACATCCACGAGATACGGGTAGGGGACTATTTTACCTCTGGAATATTTTACACAAATTATATCTTCATCATTGACTGATACAGTAGAGCTGCATGTCCTCTGGATGTATGGTAAACGAAACTTCAATAAACCACAAACAGCTGTCAAGTGATGATTTACTAGCGACCGATTTCGCTGCGTGAAAGCGGCGTATTCAGATTCTTCTGCATAGGATAGAAAGCTTCCTCGTAATCTATATAGTAAAAACTGAATGAGTACAGCCAATAAAAGTAAACCTAAATAAAACTGCATACAGTATTGTCACATGGATAAGGACGCGGAGACGCCCTGAACGTTCGTTGTCACATAATCCAACCCCATGAGGAGGGGAAGTAGCCAACAAATAAGAAGACGCAGAGCATTGCGGAAAACAGCGCAGGGGATGAGGCACTGTGGAAAAAAGAACCGCATCTAACGCAATAAAAATGGTTAAAAATGGTGGAGCATAAATAAGAAGCGTCAGGGGAGTGTCTGTCTGAGAACTACAATCTATTAACCAGTACCGTTACTACAAAAAAAAAGAATAGAAAAAACCACAGAAAGATAAAATTATGCAAGATTAAAAATCGAGAAACAAGACGTTAACTAAGCTGTGGGACACATGCTCACCCATGTGCAAATTGAATGTAGATGAAAGATTAACCGTATTAAAAACCTCATAAGGCTAAGAACTTAATTTACCAAACATTAACAGCCTATAATAAACGCCAGGTAACAGGTGACCCCCATTTATGAAGGGAAACCTAGGAACCAGAAGATTACATTAATGAACCGCATAGCTGAAAGCCCAAATATACCATTAAACGGAAGTTCGGTACCCCATTGTTTGTTATCACAAGAGTAAAGCACTGGAAGCGGTCATCTATACAAGCATGAACATTAATAAACCCGACAAAATGCAGGGTCGGATTCGTGACGGGAAACAGAATAAATAGGACCTATTAACATGTGTTCGGAAATGGACGGTGTGCGTACACCAACAACAAATCGTCCCGGAACACAGTGCAGAGCTGCACCGCATCCACATCACAAGGTATGTTCAAAGTGGCCTCCATTGGATGCAGTGTACGCGTTCACACATACCCGTAGTGCAGGATACACATGACCGCACTTTGACTTAAACCATGTTTGCGTGCCACTTCCCTGAAGCTTTACTACGGTTCGTCTCAATATCCTGAACAATCTGGTCCTCCAAATCTGGTGTACGCGCAGTTCGCCGCCTCCCTGCATATGCGTCTGTCTAAAAAGACCCATGATCACACAAACGCCCCAAATGGGTTTGAAATGTGGCGTGATGTGATTGGTGTGTGTAAGGGTTCTTGTTTTGGTATAGCTGTGCTGCCTGTTACCCGTTTCCATCTACTTAGCTGTAGACAGAAACCATCTCGGCTTGTTCCACACACGAATACCCACTCAGTCTACTGCTTCCAGTACGCTGTGTCAATCACACAGTGTTCAACACACAAGAAAATTGGAAATTGGTGGTAAGGACTATGGGACCAAACTGCTGACGTCATCGGTCCCTAGGCTTACACACTAACTTCCAAACCAATTTAAAATATCTTACGCTAAGGACAACACAAACACCAATGTTTGAGAGATGACTCGAACCTCCGACGGGGGGAGCTGCACGAACCATGACAAGACGCCTGCGAGCTTCTGTAAAGTTTTGAAGGTAGGAGACAAGATACTGGCAGAAGTAAAGCTGTGAGGACCGGGCCTGAGTCGTGATTCGGTAGCTCAGATGGTAGAGCACTTGCCCGCGAAAGGCAAAGGTCCCGAGTTCGAGTCTCGGTTGGGCACACAGTTTTAATCTGCCAGGAAGTTTCATATCAGCGCACACTCCGCTGCAGAGTGCTTATTATTTCCATGAGTGTGGGTGATTAGAAGTCTGATGTAGGATTCTGTCAGTTGTTGTAGGTTTACGGTAGATTTCAAAGCTATGCTCACTGTTTTCTTTTTTAATGGTTGTATCTAAAAAGTTTATTTGGTTGTTCTGTTCTTTTTCCATTGCGAATCTTTTCTTTCTGTGTATTGTGTTTATATCTGTATGCAAATGGTGAATTTTTGCCTGAGGTTCATCTAATAAACAAAGGATGTCATCCATATATCTGACCCAATAACGTATGTTGTAATTCTTTTTGAAAACTTTTTTTAAAATTAAGTTGTTTGCATGGTTTATGATAATGTTTGCTAGGGCACCTGACACTTGGGATCCCATTGGTAACCCGTCTTCCTGTAAATAGTATTCATTATTGAAATGAAAGTAGATCTGTTCAGTTATCAGTTTCAGCAACTTGTGTATTTCTTTGATGTGTTCATCTGGTAGCTGGCTGTTGTCCTTCAGGTTTAGATCCATGATACTCATTGTTTCTGCTATTGGAATCTTAGAGTACATGTTTTCTATGTCAAAAAAGAGTAGAGTAGCTGTGTCTGGGATTTTTATATCTTTTATAGGTTGTATTAACTGTGAGATGTTCCTTATAGTTATGTCATCTTCTGTTTTATAAGCTTCTGTTCGTAATTTCAACATGTTTCATGCAAGTTTGTAAGTGGGAGCTTCTTTGAAGTTTACAGTTGGTCTTACTGGGATATTTGGTTTATGGATGTTTGGTTGGTATCGGAGGGTGGGTGCTGTAGGATTGTTCTGTATTAATTTATCTTTGTCATCCTATGTGTCGTCTACATTCTTTAACATATTCTTTAACATATGGTTTAACTTGTCCTGAAATGTGTTTGTTGGGTCTGATTTCTACTTTTTAATATTATTTTGTGAAATGAACTCTTGTGTTTTGTCAATGTTTTTCAGTTTGTGTATAAGAACTGCTGTATTTCGCTTATCTGCTTTGGTAATAATGATGTTTCATTTTGGAGTCTCTTTCTGATTTTTCTGAGTGTTTCGGATTCTGTGTTTTTACTTTTATGGCAATCTGCTTTTTTGTATCTGTAACCATTTGGTGTATTTCTTTTTTATCAATTCCCTTATTATCCCAGTGTTTACATTGCTGTTTTCACTTTTCTCCTCTCGCTTTAGAATGGCTTCTGATTGTATTTTGAGGTTTTCTATGTATTCTTCATTTACTTTTTTATTCACATTATATTTCAGTCATTTTTCTAACAGCTCTTTTTCTTCATTGTTGAATTGTGTGTCTGTGAGATTCCTCAAACGTGGATAAAAATAATGTGTGTGTTTTGGTTGTTTATTGTTTATGTTTCTTTGTTGTGTTTGTTGTCTCATAAGTTGTTTTATCTTTTTCTAATGTTTTTCTTCAATTTCTAGCAAGACAGTGTCCGTGTAACTTTCAACCTTTTTGACCAGGTCAGAAATAACAGCTTATTTGGAAGTCGTACATGTGTTTTATATAGCTTTCTTGATAAAGTTTGGTTTTTCGAGTGTAGAGCTTTGATTTCGTATTTTATCCAAACTTCCTCACTGTTTCTTTCGCTTTTATAGCACTAGACGACCTGTTTTTAATCTTTACATTGATGTAGATAGGTACAAGGTTATTGGATTGACAAATATTGTTGAAGTTTATGTGTTCCATGGTATTATGGATGTTGAGATATAGTCTTCTGAATCTGCGGTAGAGGCCAACTGGAAATGCCTGGCAGGGCTTAAATAACACATTTCTTGTAGTGGGCAATTTCGCAGCAGCTGTGTATAAACTGCAGTTGTTTCAAAGCAACTGCCCTTTTTGCATGCTGCACATCGAATTCTTATTTTTATTTATCACCCAGACACATTTTGCCTTTTTTACAAGGCATCTTCAGTGGGTGTCTTGAAATATTAGTTATTTCTCTGTGATAAGAGCATTGGCACTTATCGATCAGGTAAAAGAAATCATTTGTAGCTGGCAAACTACGTTGTCACACATATTGTCTCACGTGATTCTTTACTGTGTTCCACCTACGAACCAGCTGCTACTGACACGCTGATATTTTGCATCTGTTGATTTTCTTCTGTCCATTGGAGACTTCTTTGGTTTTGACACGAGGACAACCAGCAGGGGTTTTAAATGTATGTCTATGATTAGGCACAACATGCACAAGAAATAGTTTTGTTAATTATTGTAGGTTTCTGTTGTAATTGAATAAAAATAAAATAAGTAAATATAAACGGATTTATTTATTTTCATTGTGAATTTTTTTTTCTTTTCTAAATTAACTTTGATATTTATGCTCCTTTTTTTATCCTGTACAATCACTCCTCGCTTCTCTAGTTCTTGTTTGATACTTTTGAAGCAGCACTAATAGTGACTCTGCCAGATCTTTCACATTTGAGAAAATATATTTTTATTCTGAAAACAAATATTACAGATTTACGCTAAGATGATTGTAGGAAACAAGGATGAACCCAAAGAAGAAGTCACATTCCCAGTCCCCCCCTCCTTTCCAGACTACATATAGGTGCTACAAATGAATACACAAGCTAAAATTATGAATGAAATAGTTGCCGTTCCTCGAAAACTTTGGCGAGATACAGTAACATCTATGTTCAGTTTTTAAATGTACTATAGGTACATTTATTCCTCTGCAATACAAAAAAGATTACGGTTTTGCATTGTAAATGTTGGCTTATTGTTCTTCACATAAGTCCCCACTGTAGTTATTAATAACAATTACATCAGAGAAATAGGATTTTTATATGCCTGAGAACCGCAAAAGTGGATGCAAAAATAGTGCTCATTAATTCACTAAAGGCACTGTACAAAGGTACAACACTAATTGCTGCTGAAATGAATTAATTATTCTAAGACATCAATACAACAGAAAACTAGCTAGTAACACCTCTTTGAATTGTCAATTTCTATGTTGTCACAGTTTGTTGGATACTCTGACATGACCAAGTATTTCACAAAGCAGAAAGTACTGCACAGTTGCTACCGCATTAAGTGTGTATACTTTCAGTTCATCAAATACCACATAGTTGCATTTGATGGGGCATTATCTTCCTTAGAAATGGTGAATCTGAATCTAAATCACTGTAACGTGGGTTGATAACATTATCAAATTGTGTATTTTATTGCATATAACTCGGAACTTGCTTTCCACGCATGGGCCACCACCAGGCTGTAGTCAGTGCTACCTCTTCTGGGAATAACATTGACGAGTTTCTTTCATTAAGAAACTCGTACATCTGTTGTGGCTGCTCTCTCGACCTGTGTGAAATTGTTTGCGAACTCGAACTGTTGCACATCTTTTTCCCATGTTATATCACAAAATTGAGAACGATTTCTTACTGACCAGTCAACAGATACCTGACCATGTAACTAATTTCAAGACAGATCGCTATATACAAGTACCTTAAAACTTTGTTAAATGTTTTGCAGTAATCTTTTCTTTGCCTGAAACCGCATCAAAAAAATGGCTCTGATGCAACTATGCAACTTAACTTCTGAGGTCATCAGTAGCCTAGAACTTAGAACCAATTAAACGTAACTAACCTAAGGACATCACACACATCCATTCCCGAGGCAGGATTCGAACCTGCGACCGCAGCGGTCGCTCGGCTCCAGGCTGTAGAACCTAGAACCGCACGGCCACTCTGGTCGGCCAAACCGCATCAGTTTCCGTGTTCTCTACTACACTCTTGAATTCACTTACACCATCGGCCAGACTCAAGTATCCTCAACGGAATATTTTTGCGATCTGTAACGCATTTCATCATGTCAAACATCCTATTTATGCAGACAACGACTAAATAAATATAAAATGATGTGGGTGAACATCTCCAGCGTTCTCTGCTGTTGTTGCCAACTTAACTAGACGGGAGAGCCATTACAGGAATAACTAACCAGGGAATAAAATGAGTAGATGACGTAGTTCTGATTATACATCCTGGACGTAGTGTAGAAATTGAATGTGTATCTTTATTTACATTTTGATGTTATGTTATAAAGTATTGAGATATTTCTGTGACTCAAACTAAGTTCACTTAAATTACAAGGTGCAGACAAAATACTTTTACAAGACTTGTTTGATTTTTTTTTTACTTGTTCGAGTGTGCACATTTTTTGGAGGAGGTATGTTTGCATCTTTTCATAATAGTGAAATTCATGTTCGAAAACAGTCTAAGTATTAACTAGGTTGCATGCAATAAACAGGAAAAGAACAGTAATTTTCAACAATCACACGTAGTGAGAATAGCTCTCCATTTTTAATTCTGTGACACACTACTGCTACATAATTATGGTGGTGATCTAATTACACTAACTATAACATTCAAGAATCTGGTCAATATTAGGTCGCGTGATAGTTTAAATTGTGTTAGGCAGCTATTCCAATTCTATGTGGTGCAGAGTGCGACAAGACTTTAGAATATTTCATTCAACAGTCTTGAGCCTGGAGAAGATGGGAGGGGGGGGGGGGGAGGTGAAAGTCAACTACTGTTCAGTGGATTACAGAGACACTTTTGTTATGTTTTGAATTAATTATTCAAAGTCACCACCAGTGAAGCAGAGAACAGACCTAGAATTCAAGTGGCAGGTGTTAAACCAACAGGGGATGAAAGGAAACTATCAGTAGAGAAAGAGAATAGGAATCAGGTAACAGCACACATCAAGATGAGAAGAAGGGTAGTGACAATATGTTTTAAACTTTCTTAGTGGCAAGTCAAAGGGCTGCAGCTGAAGTGAAAGAAGTTGAGTCTAAAACCTGAATCTAAAATTCAATAGGTCAAATGTGAAGTCACTGCTGAAGTGAAGGACAGAGTAATGGCTCAATATATATCTGTGAAGAAATAAATGAGCAATTGGTAGGTCTCAAAATGCAAAGAGGAAAATTTGAAATAGAGAGAAAGAGGTTGAAGATAAGGATGAAGAAACTGTGATACAATTGAAAGACGAAGTAATTGCTTTTAAGAAGAAGGATTAGTTTTCCTGAAATCAGGGAACTTATAACTTAGAGTGAAAATGAACGTGCGTGGCGGTGTCTCCGACACCTTACGCTCATTAGACAATATTGAGGATGATTCATGTGTAAACACTATTCGACGAAATGCAGGGCATTTTACCAAAGGTGTACTGACCCAGCCGTGAAGCTGCAAACATTGGAGACAGCTTGATGGGTGTCAACTGCTATGGCAGTTTACTGAATACCTAATATACCTCTCGTAGGCACCACTCAGATTGTACCGAAATTACATGACGTGTGTACGAGTAGAGGTTATATAGGTTTTGGTCTGACTGTCAGTTGTGCACGGATAACCAAAGTGGTTAAGGTGACTGCTCCCGTAAAGCAGGAAATCCGCGTTCGAGTCCCAGTCCATCACATTTTATTTTCGTTCTTCCCTTATAAAGCTGATAGTTGTTCGTAGTTGCAGATGCGAATACAGTTCATATATTTCATAACGGCTGTAGTCGGCGCAGTGCCTGTTCCTTCGGACATTGCCTCGTTCTTTTTAACAACACAGTCACTGCAGCATTGAAGTTTTAGGTGTGTTTCCTGTTCGTGTGGTATATTGAATCCTGAACTAAACGCTGTTCCACTCTCCTGAATTACCGTATTGTCATGTGTCAATGTTGCTTTCGTCGTAAATGTTGGGAAAATTAGACTAAAAAGTTTTCGCGGAGTTATTTGCCTCAATATAAATTTAAAAAAATATGTGGCATTGCATTTACTGCTGATGCAGTAACATTAAAATGAATATGGCCGCTTCATTGCAGTTGTATAAATGGCATGGCTCTGATTACGTATTTTGAACAAAGTGTGACTTCAAGAATATGAATGGAGTTTGCATGTGCTGACATAGATATGAAATTTCATGTGTTTTTGTGATTTTGGTTTCGTTATTCTGTTTAAACTGCTCTAATATTGCTGAACTGCGACTGAATAAGCGTTGTGCACTGATGATGCTAGCAGTGGTGCTTACCTAGATCACAAAATCGAAACTAAGTTTTTACTAAACTTGTTTGATTCGTTCTGACAGTTTTTTAGGTTAGAGGCTCTCGAGAAAACACGTAAAGGGCTTCCGTCATAAGGGTGCAGGCCGAACACAGGAAGGATGCAGATACAGAATCATCAGTATTAAAGTTGTAAATTGTCGTAGCAGTGTTAGGAAAGTACCAGGAGTTCAAATGCTAATAGAAAGCAATGATGCTCAAATCGTTATAGGCACTCAGAGCTGAAATTTTTCATAAGAGCCTAACGGTGTTCCGAAAGGACCGACTAAACTCAGTCGGCGATTGCGCGTTTGTTGCTGTTAGAAGTAGTTTACCTCTTCGCGAAATTGAGGTAGATAGTTTCTTTTGGATAGTATGGGCATGCTTAGTCTTGGCAACCGGAATAAAATAATAATTGGATCCTTTTACCGACCTCCCAGTTCAGACGATACAATTGCTGAAAGGTTCAAATACAACTTGAGTTTGGTTTCAAACACGTACCCGACTTTATCAATTATAGCTGGTGGTGACTTTAATTTACTATCGATATGTTGGCTAAAATACATGTTTAAATCGGGATGTACGCATGAAACATCATCCGAAATTGTGCTTAACGCATTATCTGAAAATTATTTCGAGCAGTTAGTTCATGAGCACACACGAATAGTAAACGGTTTTGAAACCACACTTGAGCTCTTAGCAACAAATAATCCTGAGCTGATAGCGAGCATCAAAACGGATACAAGGATTAGTGAACACAGTGTTGTCGTAGCGACGCTGAATACAGTAAACGAAAAATATACCTATTCAAAAAATCAGATAAATATTCACTTGACACCTTCCTGAGAGGCAATTATCACTTCTACCAAATAGGTGTAGATCTGATGCTGCTTGAATTCAAAGAAATAGTATCGGCCGAGATTGAGAGATTCATACTGAATAAATTAACAAACGACGGAGCTGATCCGCCTTGGTGCACAAAACGGGGCACAACACTGTTCCAGAATTAACGAAAGAAACACTACAAAATTAAACGAACGCAAATCTCTAAGACCGGCGACCTTTTTTAGAAGCTCGAAATTTTGCGCTGACTTCAGTGCGAGGTGCACAACGAAACTTTGTTGCGGAACCTGGAAGAAAATCCAAAGACATTCTGGTCATATGTGAAGTATGCAAGCGGCAAGACACTATCAATGTCTTCTCAGCATCATAGCAGTGGAGATACTATCGACAACAGTGCTGCCAAAGCAGAGTTACTAAACACAGCCTCCCGAAATTCTTTCACCAAAGAAGATGAAATAAATATTCCAGAATTCGAATCGGCAACAACTGCCAACATGTGTAACTTAGAAGTATTTATCCTCGGAGTTGTGAAACAAATTAAAATCTGAACAATATAAAGTCTTCCGGTCCAGATTCTATACCAGTTAGGTTCATTCCAAAGCATGCTGATACAATAGCTCCTTACTTAAAAATCATATACAACCGTTCTCTCGACGAAAGATCCGTAGCCAAAGATTACAAGGTTGCATTGGTCATACCAGTATTCAAGACAGGTAGTAGAAGTAATCCACTAAATTACAGGCCCATATCATTAACGTCGATATGTGTTAGGATTTGGAACATATATCGTGTTCGAAAATTATGGATTACCTCGAAGAAAACGGTCTATTGACACACAGTTAACACGGATTTAGAAAACATCTTTCTTGTAAAAGAGAACTAACTCTTTACTCGCACCAGGAGTTGAGTGCTGCTGACAAGGGATTTCAAATTGTTTCCGTAATTCTGGCTTTCCGCAAGGCTTTTGACACTGTACCACACAAGCTGCTCGTAGTGAAACTACGTGCTTATGGAATGTCGTCTCAGTTCTGTGAATGGATTCGTGATTTCATGTCGGAGAGGTCACAGATCGTAGTAATTGCCGCAAAGTGATCTAGTAAACGAGAAGTGATTTCTGGCGTTCCCCAAGGTGGTGTTATAGACCCTTTGCTGCTCCTTTGCTATGTAAACGATTTAGGAGACAATCTGAGCAGTCTTCTTAGGACCTTTTAAGATGACGCTGTCTTTTATCGACTAGTAAAGTCATCAGAAGATCAAAATAAATTGCAAAACGTTTTAGAAAAGGTATATCTATGGTGCGACAATTGGTAACTGACCTTAAATAACAAAAAGTGTGAGGACATCCACATGAGTGCTAAAAAAATCCGTTAAACTTCGGTTACACGATAAATCAGTCAAATTTAAAGGCAGTAAATTCAACTAAATACTTAGGATTTACAATTACGATCAACTTAAATTAGAAGGAATACATAAAAAATTTGTGGGGAAGGCTAACAAAAGACTGCGTTTTATTGGCAGGACACTTAGAAAATGTAACAGATCTACTACAGAGACTGCCTGCACTACGCTTGTCCGTCCTCTTTTGGAATACTGCTGCGCAGTGCAGGATCCTTACCAGATAGGATTGACGGAGTACATCAAAAACGTTCAAAGAAGTGCAGCACGTTTTGTATCAGCGCGAAATAGGGGAGAGTGTGTCACTGAAATGATACAGGATTTGGATTGGACATCATTAAAACAAAGACTCTCTTCGTTGCGGCTGAATCTTTCCATGAAATTTCAATCCCCAACTTCCTCCTCCGAATCTAAAATATTTTGCTGACGCCTACTTACGTAGGGAGAAACGATCACCATAACAAAATAAGGAAAATGAGAGCTTCCACGGAAAGATATGCGTTCGTATTTTCCTCGCGCTGTATGAGTTTGGAATAATAGAGAATTGTGTTGGTGGGTCAATGAACTCTCTGCTGGGTATTTGAATGTGAGTTGCTGATTATCCATGTAGATTTAGATGCAGAGATGTTTATGTGTGCGCTGTTTACGAGGGGACATTTTTGTGTCGTGTTGTGTGCTTGCGTAATAGCGAATGTCAGGTATACAGACAATCCAAATAACAGCTTAGTTTCATTCAATACTTGATGTAGTAGGAGAGAAAATCAAACATGTTTCGATGGACAGAATTGGTTGTAATTTGACACACACATGCAGTGGCTATAGGTCTCGATCTTTAATTCTGTGACAGGTCATTGGTGCATAAACACGGTCACTCTGCAATTAAGGTTGCTACACCATCATGTGATACTCAGTACTGTGTTTGGGAGCTTTTCTTCCTAGAATACAAATAATGAACCGTATTACTGAGACACTCAGCTCAAAGCACACGATGAATTTACAAAGCCTAACTTCTTGGCAACGTTTCACTCGATTAGTTTATGCAGTCATGAGTTTCCCTGAAGTGATATTATGAATTTAAATTTGATGTCCTAGAATATTAAATTATTGCAGGGTGACAGTTATCTTTTCACATTGTCCTGGAAAACTCTAACGGAACTATTTAGGAGAATGAAATGTCGTCTGCGTCTGTAAAGTGAACAACGGTGTACACACGTCATTATCGTTACACCATATCACAAACGGCTATGTTTAGAGTGGTACTGTGGCAGCGAAGCACCGACTGCTGATTAATAGTGTTGCATTGTTTTCAGCGATAAATCGCGCTTCTGCACTACCCTGGATGACCGTCGTCGGATAGTAAAGTGGCGACACGGGAGACGTACCATTCTTTTAATGTTTGAGATGGCCACAGCGAAGTTATTGCTGGTGTCATGGTGTAGGGAAGCATCGAGTTTGTCTTCAGATTACGGCTGGTAGTGACCCTGACGTCAGAACGATACTTCATGGACAACCAGCGTCCACATGTGTTACCTCTCATGCGACAGTATCCTGACACGATTCTTCAACAGGACAGTGCTCGTTCACTTTGGCATACACTTGTATGAACAGTCTGCGTAATGTTGAGGTACTCCTGTAGCCATGCAGATCACCAATTCTGTTTCCAATACAACATGTTTGTGACCAGCTGGATCGTCAACTTCATTCCAGTGTCAATATCCAGCGTGTAAAGGACCAGATACAGCAGATGTCGGCTACCTTGCCTCAGGAGAGGAGGAAATACAATAGTTTCATGACACCCTTCCCAGCTGAATCGGTGTATGCATGCAGGACAGAGGAGTTGCACATTCGTAGTGATAAGTGGACCCATACTGCAAAGATCTTTGCCGGCCGCGGTGGTCTCGCGGTTCTAGGCGCGCAGTCCGGAACCGTGCGACTGCTACGGTCGCAGGTTCGAATCCTGCCTCCTTAGGTTAGTTAGGTTTAAGTAGTTCTAAGTTCTAGGGGACTGATGACCACAGCTGTTAAGTCCCATAGTGCTCAGAGCCATTTGAACCAAAGATCTTTGAAAGTTTGAATCGATTTTGTAATTACCGATATAACACCATACACCCCTTAAACCTTGGAAGTATAATATGGTTTCCTCCTCCACATTTGGGTATTTTACTTCTTTCCTGTAGGCTACATCACGTTGCAGCAATCACCCATCAGATACAAATGGGTGAAACACCCGTATTATCCCACAGATAAGAAATAATGATATTATAATGACTGTAAGGTACATGTACTTTCATTTCTGTCTCTTATGACTACTCACCTGAGTGTAAGTTTAGTGGCCCTGTGAACTGAGAAACGGCAATTGATTTTTTATTAAGAAAAAGTATAACAAGTTTTCTATATAAATTTGCCTGAAATAGTAAAACTACATCAGGTTCCTATCTGCGCTTCTTACATTTGAAGTGAAAAATGGCTACCCGAAACCCGATAGGAGTTCGACATATGATGTCTTCTCACGATCAGATTACATAACTAGATGGTTCACATACGAATGGAACAATCAGTTTCTCTAGTCCCGTAATGACATTGAGATCACGTAATCAGAGGACACTACTTCCTTCATGATGTACGCAGATTTGGTTTAATTTCTGCGAATGAGATCACTAGTCTTCTTGTTACCGTAAACAGAATGCTGGCCCACTCGTTTCGTGTTAGTAATACTCTTTCCAATTATCGAAAGAAGAGCTTGTTTCGAACGCTCGTTCTTCAATGAATGATCGCTCCTAACTCACTGTTGATGCTTTTCACTGACTTATTGACACCGTGGGCTTACCCACTGCACAGCCCAGCACAGAGTATCCCTCTCTCTCGTGTATTACATTCTCTTCCATACATCCTGCTATAAAACTGAATCAAACAAACACCTCAGCTGCTTGATAAAAACGCCCTTTAAATTAGTTACCCTAAAACCGATATACGAGAAGATTAGTGAAAACTCAAAGAAAAAATTTTTTCTCACACTACCAAAGAAATTGTCAGTTTGTATAATGCTAGGCTTTAGCAGTAAAATTGTTCTGATACTACGTGCACTTACTTATATGGATGTAGAAAGGTTAAAGTGTTTATTAATTTACATTACTCGTGACAAGTAATGAAGACAGAAACATTATGAAGCTGTCCGAGCTATCGAAAAGGCAATTTAGATGATCGTGAGATGAGGTTAATAATATATGACTGAGAATAGAAATATACTGGGGTTAGTCACAACACCTGATAGTCCCTGTAATTATAATCATGGGCTACCTCAAAGTACAGGGCACCCACCAGACACAAGGGGTGGAGGCCTTGCCCCCAAGTGTGAAAAAGTCCCTATCGTGGATGGTTCAATATCCAGAAAGTAATGAAATTGTAACCACAGACCCTGAAGTATTTTAAAATAAATTTATTAAGTCCCTTTATTTATAAAAAATTAAGGGAACCAGATTTTTATCTCGTCTACATGTATCTGCGGATGCCGAGTGGCATGGAGGAGAACTAATGAGACAACGTTTTTCATATGTAAGGGCTGGATTATTATAAGTTTGAATGTTCTTTCGAAACAGTCGAATGACTAATGGCATACTGTTGTTTTCCCTCTTTTTAGCAGTAGCTCGCACACATTCTTATGCAAACATTGGTGGATAAAGAGTACACATCTACTGTGTTGGGAAAATGATCTTTCTCTGCACTTGAGTGCGAAGTTTGTGTCGCCTTCTCGTTGAGATCCGGCGCCAGAATTACGTTAATCGGATCGGCGTCTCGTTGGGCGGATTGGGAGTTTTCCGGACGTGCCGTCACCGAAGCACCTGTTACGGCTTGGAACAAATAGACGCCAGCTCCGCCGCAGCCGGCGATCAAGTATTCATGTAGTTAACACTCCGGCTGAAACTTGTTAGGGGAAGTTAAGCGCAGCCGGCCGGAATGCAGTATCCACTCGCGATAACTCAATTGTAATTCCGCCTCGGCTAGGGTCGGGCAAACAGGAGCAATACATATTGCATGCACTGCAGTTCCATCGATACGGCTTAGGAGTGCAAAAGAGGTTAAGCTGAAGATTGCTGGCGAGCGGCTGTACCAGATTTCCATATATGACTGGCCGCTTGCCATTTTGCCCCTTGGATTATTCGCCACCCCAAACATCTTTACTTGTTGCTCAACACACTTTCAAAAGCATTTTATGGATGCAAACGAAACAGCGACATTCCCTTCCGAATTGATTAAAGTGTAACAAAATTGCAGTTGGCTAGTGTTACGTGCAACGCGGAAATCTTCAGAATTCAGTATTGGTTTTCCTTTGCTTTTCTGTTATCGAGTCAAAACTCAAGTCGTCAAGAATTTGCCAGAATATTTCGTCTTCAGAAGGAACTCCTAGAGTAAGAATCTATATATTAGTTCCCCAGTCTGCAGCACTAAAAGAAATTTATTGTTTTCGTTATACAGGCTGTTGGGGTATAAGTGCAGATATTTCTATCGGTGACTGAGGACAGTCTGCTGAACAACATTAAAGTAGTTCATTTGCAGACTAATAATTATGCTATTACGAGTGATATGTATTTTGGTTCGTTAGTACCTCCAAGTACGTGCGGCACAAGCAAGTATTGAAGTGTGGGTGTATGGACGCAAAACCATTAGTTTGTACTGAAAGATATAGTGCACTTCGTGGCGCTGTTAAAACTGTGCAGAAAACGTCAGGTAGTAAATTGTTTGGCGTGTTTGTGGGATAGCTGTCAGACTCATAGAAATAACAACTAACTCAGTGAAGTGGTACATTAATTGTCCCTTATCGCAATACCTGCACCAGTGCCTCTAACACCCTGTTTACCTAATATTCCGATCATCGCCCACCGTTAGACTGAACGACACCTGGAGACGTTGCAGGCAGATGCTTCTGTAAGGAAAGTATATAAATGGAGCAACGACGAATGAAGAATCATTCTAACAATGATACCGGCAAATGTGGAAATCCACTGCTACACGTGCCTTCTACAGAAGGCAGATTGTTATTAACCAGCGCCTGGGAACGTGCATCTCGGAACTGACGACGTACGTCGGCAGTTAAAAAAAAAGAAAAAGAAATGTTCAAATGGCTCTAAGCACTATGGGACTTAACATCTGGGGTCATCTTCTACAGCGGCCGTAGGTCGGCTGTTCGCTTGCTATTGTCGTATTTATGGAAATTGGTTGAATGACAGTAAAACTATGGGTAGGAAACAGCGTGCATGACGTCAATGCCTCCTCACAGAACATGAAGCTTGCAGGCTTGCACACTCAGTAATTGAGGATAGTTAGGGATCTGTGACAGTTCGGACGACAGAGTACAAAGCTTGCACATTCAGAAGTGTTTTGGGGCACGTCGTACAGCGCACACTGTTGAACACGTTGCCAAGCTGCAGGCAAACCCAAAGTGTTCCATTGTTGAGCGAACGACATCGTCAGTACCGATTGAAGGGGGTACGGGATCTTCGGAGATGGACCATGGATCAATGGAAACGTGTAGCGTGGTTGGGTCAACACATTTATTGTTACACATTGTTGATGGTCGTGTCCATGTACGCCGTCGGCGACATGAACGGCTGCTCGAGCTATGTGCCCGCCATTGTCGCACGCAGGTGAGGTTAATACTATGCTTTAAGGGTATTCGTCTGGGATTCTATTGGATCTGTGGTAGTAATCAAGGTCACCATAACAACTGTGGACTACGTGAACTTTATTGTGTATCAGCATCCCTTTCTGCTTGTTATCGCATCCGATGGCGATGACATCTTCCTCTATTATAACTGTCAGTATAAGAAGGCCACAATCATGTTATTATACTGCATGAAGAGCACGACAATGGCGTCATGTTGACGTATAGGCCAACATATTTGCCTAATCGGAGCCCGATGATAAACATTTCGTGTGCTACTGGACGCCATCTCCGTGCCCACAAACCACCGGGCTTTAATTTAAGGGCAATGTGTGACTGGTGCGTAGAAGTCTGATGCTAAAAAACCAAGGAGTGGTTGAATCAGTGCCTTGCAGAATAGTTGCTGTATTTCGAAAATGGATCAACACGCTATTATGTTGGTGGACATAATTCCTTGCCTCAACACAGTATGTAGCTGCATTCGTGTAAAAGAAATGAAGTCTAACGACTGAGCTATGCTAAATGTCTCCAACTTGAAGCTGTAGCTTTCTATTTAATAGCTTCTCCGTCTGAGAATTTGGTTTTTTGTTCCTGATACATTTCCAGCTGTATGCCTAGATTGGTTTGATGCAGCTCTCCACGCTAATCCAAGCAAGCTTTATCATATCTGCATACCTGCATCATGGTGAGACAGTGTACTCGCTTTTGGGAGGATGACAATCAAGATTAGGTATTATGCGAATTACCAGAATCACTAAAGCTAAATTAACTTGCTTCCCGATATGTTCCGCCATTCGTAAACTCATATTTTTATTAGATTGTACTCAGACATGTTTCGCTGAAGTTACAGTATCATCAGTGGTATTATTTTTCTTTCTGTTAATACATGCTTTGGTATTTGTGGCTTTCTATAATTTTTGCATTACAGTCTTTAAGACAATTACCTTTGAAAAAAGAACCACAAATGTTCTCCCCTATCTTGCCGAAATCAGAGTTCATACTCAAGTGACCTTGTCGTCGACATTATGTGAAACTCTAACATTCCTTCGTCTTGCATACAGTGTACCACCAGCATATTTTAAAAGGTTACGTACATCGCAATTTGATCGTTAATTTCTAGTTTTTCGTCGTTGAAGAACCGTATGTTTTAATGAATGCATTTGTTGATGTAGTCTGTGAATTATGGAACGTACTCTCGAATCGTTTTCAATTGTTGAGTTTTGCCATGCATTAAATCGTAGGTTAAGATTACAGAAGGTACCCAGTAGTATTCTAAAGGCTCCAAACCCACGGATGAATATTTATTTATCTTAGCGCGAAGAAACAATTTAGCGGTTTCATGATATTGTTTATGTTTCTAGGTAGCATTACCTGTGCGCTTCACGTGCATCGAGTATTGTGTATCAGTGAAGAGGCAAACTAGGATCTGATCTTAGCAAAAGGAGGTGGAAGTAGCGCAGTGCCTCCATCAGGGCTTTCTGGCGCAGCCGTTAAGTGTACAGCGCTTCACTCTCAGCGCTCACAACTCTTGATTAGTGGAGCACCCGACGCATTCGCGAGCGCTCGCGTCTCAGGCACACAACCCAGTGGCCTCCTTGCAGCACGACTTCATCTCCTACCTCACTGCACGCATTCAGAAATTAATGAAAGTAGCTCTTGACAGCATTATCAAGAATAACAACTTGCACATTTATCAGACTGCCGCAATAAAGCTTCGTCGACAGTGATATGGACATAGGTCGACAGAAGCCATCATCATAGGTCATCTGATAAGGTCGGCTGCGATCTTGATCACATTGCCTCTGATCTCCTTCCTCAATATTGGGTAGGTTAGATGCTACGACGCATCTGAGTATAGAGAACAGTCCTATACAAGTGTTTTTCCTATGGAAACGGCATTGAAGGCACTTCAATGGACTTTATCTGTCTCACGGAGAGCCTAACGAATGTTATACACCGTTTTCTCAGTTATTGAAGATACCATATACGTTTTACGTATGTACGAGAATAAAGAGAGATGATTCGCAGTGAAAGTGGAAAGTAATCCAATTTCAGAAAAAAAAAGTTCCACTGGAAGAGTGGCTAGCCGTAACCACACGATAAATTCGTTTATTCATTCTGTTTAACATATTGCTAAAATTAAATATTGCTAAAATTTAAAGTTACTTTACGTGTGTTATGCACTACTGCTACCAGAGTGTTAACCACAATGAGAACTTACACAGTTGCCCTTTCCGCTTTTTTCATACTTGTAGGACTTGAATGTCAGTACCTGGCTATTAGATCGCCAAAACAATAGTCACTACGCAGTTCTCAAAAGGAACCTCGAAATAACTGTTTTTGAAGATTAGAAGATTTCGGAGTGCTATAAAGTAAAAAAGAATTGTAAGCTCCTAACAAACTGCTTGGTAACTCAGCGTATACCGTCATCGGTTTGTAGTCATAACGTCCGTGGTGAAAAAAGGGTTCAGCTCTCGTCAGCATCGTATTTCTGTTTTACTATCTTCAAATTCAGTTACTTACTATAAAATGGAAATGTTAATTAACAAACGTGGAACCATTTTTTTAAACTACAGGTCACGTGAAAATAAACTACAGTTCGATACAGACATTCGAAATGCCTTGTTGCTCAATGAAAAAATTTATGGATCATGAACACTGTTCAGTTTATTGAAATGAAAAACGCTATGATTTTCTATTTGATTTTTCGCCTATTTTGTACAACAGTTTAATTTATTCCATGTACTCGTATACTCCTGCCAATAGTTATTAAAAATGAAGAGATGTTATGTTTAATAAATACTGTGATTCCATATTTGCTAATTAACATTTTCTTTTGGTAATATATATGGAATTCCATAAAAGCTATTTTCCTTGTGAGAATCGAACCAACGACTTCGTAATCACAAACAGCTATACGCTGAGCTACCACCTTTTTCATTTTATTAACTCCATACCATCCCTTTTACCTCGTACTTTCTTTCACCATGTATGACTTAATCAGTTACCTTCATCGCTATGTTTAAAAACAAAATTCGGTTTGTAATGTCAGTACCGTTGTCAAACTGACACGCTTTCTTCTCAACACACAAAAATAAAACGTTTTTCTCTCGCATTGAGGCAAAGAAACATTATAAGGGTGAAAAATATTTTAAAGGAAAGGATTTATAAATTAACTCGTTGTTATTAGTAACTCTCTGCAACTGATTAAAAATTTGAGAAATGGTTACTGTAATGGTAACTGAATCTGCAAGTGTATGTTTGAATCTCAGTAACCTAAATGCCTTTTGAGATTAGTTGAGCTCCATATAAGTACTAGTAGAGAAACATGGCGCTTTCTCGGGTATTTATTTATTCCTAGCTGTTATTAGTCCATCTCCTCCTTCCTTCTTTCTCTTTCCATCACCTCCCCCACCATCTCTCTATCCACCTGCTCATTAGACCTCAGTCTATCTATCTCCTAATCACATCTCTCTCTATCTACCACGCTGTCACTGTACGTCTCCACCGTCCCTCCCTCTGTGGGTCCACCTTCTCCTACCCCCTATCTTAGTTGCTACATCTGCATAGATACTCCGCAAATCAAACTTAGGTGCCTGCCAGAGGGTCTATCGAACCACCTTCACAATAATTCTCCATCATTCCACTCTCAATCAGCGCGCGGAAGAAACTAACATCTCTATCTTTCCGTGCGAGCTCTCATTTCCCACATTTTATTGTGATGATCGTTTCTCTCTATGTAGGCTGGTATCAACAAAATATTTTCGCATTCGGAGGAAAAAGTTGGTAATTGAAACTTGGTGAGAAGATTCATCCGCAACGAAAAACGCCTTTGCTTTAATGATATCCACCCCAAATCCTCCATCACGTCAGTGACACTTACAAAACGTGCTGTTATTATTTGAACATTCTCGCTATATTTCCTTAATCCTATCAGGTAAGGATCCCAACTCGCGCAGCAGTACACCTGTAGAGGAGGGACAAGCGTAGTGCAGGCAGTTCCTTTAATAGATCTGTTATATTTTCTAAGTATTCGGCCAATAAAACGAAGTCTCTGGTTAATCTTCTACATTTTGTATGTGTTCTTTCCAATTTAAGTTGTTCGTAAATGTTATTCATAGGTTTTAGTTGCATTTACAGCCTTACGTTTGACTGCCTTATCGTGTAAACGAAGTTAAACGTATTCCTTTTAACACTCATGTGGGTGACCTCACACTTTTCATTATTGAAGATAAATTGCCAATTTTCGCACTAGGTAGATACCTTTCTGAATCTTTTTTTCAATTTGTTTTGAACTTCTGATGACTTTACTAGATCATAAACGATAGCATCATCTGCACGCAACCTAAGACAGCTGCTCAGATTGTCTCATAAATCATTTATGTAGATAAGGAACAGCGAGGACCTATCACTCTACCTTGAAGATCGCCACAGATCACTTCTGTTTTACTTGATGATTTTCCGTCAGTTACTACGAACTGAAACCTCCCTGACAAGAAATCACGAATCGAGTCACATAACTGAGACCGTATTCCATGAGCACGCAATTTCACTACAAGGCCCTTGTGTGGCACAGTGTCAAAAGCCTTCTGGAAATCTAAATATACAGAATAAATTTGAAATCCCTTGTCACCAGCACTCAACATTTCGTGTGTGTCAAGAACTAGTTGAGTTTCACAAGAACGATGTTTTCTAAATCCGTGTTGACTATGTGTCAATAGATCGTTCTCTTCGAGATAATTCATGATGTTGGAACACAATGTATGCTTCTAAATCCTGTTGCATATCGACGTTAATAATGTGGGCCTACCTTTCTAGAATATTGGTGGGACTTGTGCAACTTTCCATTCTTTGGGTACGGATCTTTCGTCGAACGAGCATACTCTGAAAGGAACATAATTGGTATACGGTCTGCAGAGGGTGATTTGTTTTAATAAGTGATTTAATTTACTTCGTTACTAAGAGGATATATACTTCTACGTTACTCATGTTGGCAACTGTGGCTGAGTCTAGTTCTGGAATATTTACTTCTTCTTTCTCGAAAGAATTTCGGGAGCTTGTGCTTAGTAACTCTGCTTTGGGAGCATTGTTCTCGATAGTAGCATCCCCACTGCTATCGTGCAGAAAAGGCATTGATAGTGTCTGGCCGCTTGCATACTTTACATACGACCGGAATTTCTTTGGATTTTCTGCCAGGCTCCAAAACAAACTTTCGCTGTGCGAACTATTATAAGCACCTCACATTGAAGTCCGCGCTAAATTTCGAGCTTCTATAAAATATCGCCGATCTTGAAGATATAGCATTAGAATAAATTTGGCTTGCTCTTTTCGTCGTTTCTGCAACAGTTTTCTAACCAATTTTGTGGAACAATGTGGATCAGCTCCATTGTTGTTAATTTATCTGGTATAAACCTCTCAACTTCTGTAGTTTATATTTCTTTGAATTCAAGCCACATGTGGTCCACACTAATAATGTTAATTTGGAAGGAGTATAGATTGTCTTTCAGGAAGGCGTCAAGTGAATTTTATCTACTTTTTGAATAGTTGTATTTCTCGTTTAATTTTGGAGGATCTGGGGATTACAATAGTCAGTTTCGCTACGACAACCCTGTGTTCACTAATACCTGTATCCGTTTTAATGCTCGTTATTAGCTCAGGAACGTTTGTTGCTTAGAGGTGAAGTGTGTTTTCACAACCGTTTGCTCTTAGCATGGGCACGTGAACTAACTGCTCGAAATAATTTTCAGACGGTGCGTTCAGCACAATTTCGGATAGTGTTTTATGCGTACCTCCGGAATGAAACATGTATTTTCACCAGCATATCGATGGTAAATTAAAATCACCACCATTTATAATTGTATGATTCAGGTATATGCTTGAAATTGAGCTCAAATTTTCTTTGAACCTTTCTGCAGTAGTAACATCTGAGCTGCGAGGTCTGTAAAAGAATCCAGTTATTATATTATTCATATTGCTAAGAACGACCTCTGCGCATACTGATTCAAAAGAACTATCAACTTCAATTTCGTTACAAGATAAATGACTTCTAACAGCAGCTAATACACCTCTGCCAATTGTGTTTAGCCAATCGTTTCGGAACACCGTTTGATTTTTCAGCTGAACTTATCTCCGGCCTTCACCGACTTTCAGTTCCTACAGGAGCATCAGTCTTTTCCGCTGGCGCTTGGATGTCTGATACTTTCTCAACACAGCCCCTCCATTCCGCCCCTCCTGTTGTTGTTCCCCTCCGACCCTCTCTCTCAAGCCATTCCTCCTCTCCATCTCTGTCCATCTGTTCCTCGGCCTCTCTCGTACTTCTCCGCCTTCCCCGTCTCTGACCATCCCTCTTCCCTCGACTATCTATGTCCTGATCCCCCTCTTTCTGTCCACCTCCTCCTTACCCTGTAAAGTGTTCCACATCATTCTCGCCCACACTCCCACCCTGATGAAAGGATGGTGGTTTTTACCCCCACAGTATCAGTTCCGAGATGGTAAATACTAAATAATATGTGTACCGAGTTAGGCTGAAATACGAGGTGGTCTAGCGGTTCTAGGCGCTCTGTCCGGAGCCGCGCGACTGCTACGATCGCAGGTTCGAATCCTGCCTCGGGCATGGATGTGTGTGATGTCCTTAGGTTAGTTAGGTTTAAGTAGTTCTAAGTTCTAGGGGACTGATGACCATAGATGTTAAGTCCCATAGTGCTCAGAGCCATTTGAACCATTTTTTAGGCTGAAATAGATCCAGGCGCTTAATATAAGGTGTTGAATACATGCGTAGGTGACTTACCTTTCACACATACATGTGTGATTCTCTGGTATTTTAAAAAATACGACGCGAAACAGGATGTCAGTTTTATCCTTGTTATTCATGCGGTTTGATGTTAGGTACCGAAACACTTTCACAAAGTTATTTGCTCGCTGCAGTGCTCACTCTCGCGACCCGGTTGACGAACTAAAGAGCACAAATTAGAGATAAGCTGCATTTCATTGTTTTAAAACTTATCCATTTCAAGTAAATGCAGAAGATACATACCAACAGGTCGTTTTCGAACTGTTTTACAGTTTCTCTTCTCTTCCCACCTACATCCCAAGTGGTAGTGGTAAATCTTAGTCTCACACCATTTCTATGCGAAATGTAAGTCATTAGTAATTTGGTTGAAAGTGGTTTGGGTTTTCCTGATTTATGCCTCAGTGACATCCCCTTTTCATTCCCACTCCGATGAGATATAAGTTGCCCGTAATCAAACAATACCTCTTTCCAGATACTAAATAACCGATTAACCTCCGATTCCTTAAAGAATCGAACTCTCCTGTGTAAAACAGCTTCAAACTACCAATTAATTTACAAACGAGTTAATTTTTTCAATATTTGATGTTACGCATGTAACACAGAAAAGACATGGGAATTATTTGAAATTATTTTAAAGATCATCGGAAGTCGCCAAGCTCTCTCATTGTCATCACTGGATGATTATGTCATCTTAATTTCAGTCCGTTTTACGAAGAACTAGTTTTTCACTAATCCCAGTGTTTATGATACCATTTCTTCTAGACAATTTGTCGTATTACGATATAATTTTGCACGTGAGTCCAGTGGTATTTTTGAAAACAATCTGCCAAATATATTGCATGCAGTGGTGGTGGTAAAGAAGCCTTATACATCACGCGGTAGTTTTTGACGCATCGCAGTGTTTCTGACATCGTATCTCCCCAAGTATATGTCGTCCAATGATATACACTGAGGTGGCCAGAGTCATGGGATAGTGACATGCACTTATACAAATAGCCGTAATATCGCGTACACAAGACTTGAAAGAGCAGTATACTGTCGGAGCTGTCATTTGCACTGGGACGATTCATGTGAAAAGGCTTCCTACAGGATTATTGGCGCACGACACGGTTTAACAGACTTTGAACGTGCAATGATACTTGGAGCTAGACGCATGGGACATTCCATTTCGGAAATCGCTAGGGAATTCAATATTCCGAGATCCACAGTTTGAAGGGTGTGCCCAGAACACAGCATTTCAGTCATTACCTCTCACCACGGACAAAGCATTGACCGACGGCCTTTACTTAATGATCAGCAACAGTGGCGATTGTATGGAGTTATCAGTGCTAGCAGACGAGCAATACGGCGTGAAATAACTGCCTAGATCAATGTGGGACGTACGACAAACGTACTTATTAGGAGAGTGAGGCGAAATTTGGCGTTAAAGGGCTATGGCAGCAGACAACCGACGAGAGTGCCTTTTGTTAATAGCACGAAATCGCCTGCAGCGCTTCTCCTGGAATCGTGACCAGTGACCATATCGGTTTGCTCTAGAGGATTGGAAGACTTTGGCCTATTCAAAGGAGTCCCGATTTCACTTGTTAAGAGCAGACGATGGGGTTCGATTGTCGCGCAGAACCTACGAATCTACAGACCCAATATGTTAACAAGGCACTGCACAAGCTGGTGGTGGCTGATAATGGTGTGGCCTGTGTTTACATAGAACGGACAGGGTCTTCGGAATGTTAGGCTACTTAGAGACAATTTGCAGCCATTCATGGATGTCATTATCCCACACAACGATAGAGTTTTTATCGATGACAGATCACGAAGATGCAAAGTTGGTACTTTTTGCCGATGATACAACTATAGCTATAACACCCAACTGACAAGAATTAACTGGTGAAATTGCAAACAATGTTTTTCAGAAAATCGTTAAGTGGTTCTCTGCAAATGGGCTCTCATTAAACTTTGACAAAACACAGTATATACAGTTCCACACAGTAACTGGAATGACACCATTAATAAATATAGATTACGATCAGAAATCGGTAGTTAAGGTAGAATATTCAATATTTGTAGGTGTATAACATTGATGAGGGGTTGAATTGGAAAATACACACTGAGGACCTGCCGAAACGTTTGAGTTCAGCTACTTACGCTATTAGGGTCAATGCAAATTTTGGCGATATACATCTCAGTAAATTAGCTTACCACGCCTATTTTCATTCTATGCTTTCGTATGGAATCATATTCTGGGGAAACTCATCACTGAGTAAATGAGTGTTCATTGCACAAAAGCGTGTAATTAGAATAACTGCAGGAACTCATCCAAGATCATCCTGCAGACACTTATTTAAAGAGCTAGAAACCTTCATTGTAGCCTCACAATGTATATATTTTCTTATGAAATTTGTTATTAACAGTCCGAACGAATTCAAAAGTAATAGCAGTGTACATGGTTACAACACTAGGAGAAAGAATGATCTTCACTCTTCAAGGTTAAATCTAACTTTGGCTCAGAAGGGGGTAAGTTATGAAGCCACAAAAGTCTTTGGTCACTTACCTAAAAGCATAAAAAGTCTGACAGATAGCCATATAGCATTTAAAAGGATATTAAAAGAATTTATTAATGGCAACTCCTTCTCCTCATTAGATGAATTTTTGGATATAGTAAGTGTGGCGTCACCGCCAGACACCACACTTGCTAGGTGGTAGCCTTTAAATCGGCCGCGGTCCATTAGTATACGTCGGACCCGCGTGTCGCCACTGTCAGTGATTGTAGACCGAGCGCCGCCACACGGCAGGTCTAGAGAGACTTCCTAGCACTCGCCCCAGTTGTACAGACGACTTTGGTAGCGATGCTACACTGACAATTACGCTCTCATTTGCCGAGACGATAGTTAGCATAGCCTTCAGCTACGTCATTTGCTACGACCTAGCAAGGCACCATTATCAATAGATATTTAAATTATAAAACATGTACCCTCAAGAGCGATGTTCTCCAATTATGGATTAAAGTTAAGTATTCGAAGATCTTCGTACTTTATTTGCTACTATTAATTCCCTTAACTGTTCCAGACCTCACGCCAGTCTGCGTGAGCTTCAAAGCGTGCATTTGGGACACCCACATCGCCCGAAATGAATCCCATCGGCCTTTTATGAACATAGTCGGGAGGCCAGTTCTTGTACAAAATCCTGCAGCGGCAACAGTTTCGCAATTATGGTTGGCTATAGAGGCAGCACGGCTTGGTATTTCTGGAGGGCCTTCCAAAGATTTTTGTTAGCTCATTGTCATTTTGTACGATCATTCAGTCGTATATGTTCATTGTGCATCAAAATTTAGGGATCGCTTTTTCGAAATCCCATGTTTGCAACTAATAAGTTCGAAATCTTGCTCAAAGATGACAACAACCTTCCTCTGTAATGGTGCAAAGTACTGACGCCCTGCGACTACACCATCCGTCGCGGCGACGCTTCAAACAGAAAGTGGTTGACACATGCGAACGAAATGCCATAGCTCAGAAGTTCAAGTGAGATGTAAGTTGGGTTCATGGGGCTGCGATGGAACAAAATCCTTCCCAACGCCACAGTGGACATCCCGCACGATGAAGAGGTCGTCCCTCCCCCTGTTCCCCTACTTCACCCCTTATTATGATGGCTCTGCGATGGAGGTTAGAAATGTGACACCGCCGGCCGTGGTGGCCGAGCGGTTAAAGGCGCTACAGTCTGGAACCGCGCGGCCGCTACGGTCGCAGGTTCGAATCCTGCCTCGGGCATGGATGTGTGTGATGTCCTTAGGTTAGTTAGGTTTAAGTAGTTCTAAGTTCTATGGGACTGATGACCTTAGAAGTTAAGTCCCATAGTGCTCAGAGCCATTTGAACTGTGACACCCAGCGATGAAAACACGCGGTTTTCGCATTGGTGGCTGAGGAAAATATTTCAGACACCCTGCCACCCAATACCAACACGGAAAGGCCTCAGTGAGTGGAATGAATGTCGTCGATGAAACCACTCTTTCGTTTGGGGCGTTGACTCTCACAGATTTCGCTGTCGAGAACGACACGATATTCTTAACACATTTAGTCACTGTTGCCACCCCATGGGCCTTTCTTCCGTGCTCTATCGACACTGCGGTGCTGCAACCGCTCTGAACGTGATTTCACAATATTGTTTGCGCCATACAGTGTGAAACCTTGCGAAACAATTCGACGAAATCTGAACGTGACCCGAAGCGGAAATGTGTTTATATGACTTCTCGTCCGTTCTTTTTCGCGCTATTTTCTGGCGAGATGAGGAGAGAGTTCAGCATGTGACATGCGAGAAGAAAACGACAAAGTGATCAAGAAAGGTGCGTGGTTGGACCCAAGGATGTTGCCAAAGGTGGGTGATACTGTACATTTTACTGAATTGCATGTGTCAATGTCGAACTCTCTCGACATCACTCCACAAGAGGTTGTGAAGAAGGAGGGAGGAAAAAACATAAAAGCACTTTACTGCTTCGGATCATGGTCTAATTTCTTTCAATGGTTTTGAACAGTCCCTAGTGGTTCCATCGTGTATGGTGCAGCAAAATTTGCTGTCACACTATACTCCATAGAGGTGAGATCACGTTCAATGGGGTTGCAGGCCCGCGATGTCTTTAAAGTAGGATTGAAACGCCAAGTCAGTGGCAGCAATGCCGTATTTGTCAAGAACGTCCTCCTGTTGCTTGTCGTACTGTGAACTGTCGATTTCGACAGCGAGATCTGTGGGAATCAACGTCCCAAACGAAAGAATGATTTCACTGACAACTTTTTAAGCCACCCATTGCAAACATTCCGTGTCGGTTCTGGGCGGCGGCGTGTCTGAAAATGTTTTCCTCGGCCACCAATATGAAAACCGCGTGGGTATAACTGTTGTAACCTCCATCGCATAGCCATCAAAAGAAGGGTTGACGTTAGGGTAAGCGGGAGTACGACCACCTTCCCATCGCGTGATATGTCCACAGTGGCATTGGCAGAATATGGTGGCAGTGAAACGACATTAGGTCACCTTAAAGCTGACTTGAAGTTGTGAGCTATGGTCTTTCTTTCGCATGTGTCGGCACATTTCTGTTTGAAGTTTCACCGAGCCGGAGGGTGAAGTGGCACTGTTTTGCACAGTTATAGAGGAAGGTTGTAGGCACCTTTGAGCTAAATTGCTAACTTGAGCTTTGCAACGGGAGCCAACTACGGGGATTCGGGAAAGTGATCCTTCAATCTTGATGCACAGTGTAGAAAGTGTCCGCAAAACATTTTGCTGTTGTGTCGGCAGCCGGGCCGACACCGTGAAGCTGAGGTGGCTGAAAATGCACGCGAGACTAACGCAGACGGACGTGAAGTACTGGAACAGGATACGTAATTAATGTTAGGAAGAAAAGTACGGAGCAGGTTTAATACTTAACTTTAATTAATCCTTGTGGTACATCGATCTTCAGATACGCAGGAGACTTTAAGTACAATCACTGTATGGCTGATGGCGCCTTGCTAGTTCGTAGCCATTAACTTAGCTGATGGCTATTCTGTCTCTCTCGGCTAATGAGAGAGAAAGGCTTCGTACAACTGGGCGGTAGCTAGGTTCTCGTACAACTGGGCGGTAGCTAGGTTCTCGTACAACTGGGGCGAGTGCTCTCTCGTATCACGAGACCTGCCTTGGTGGTGGCGCTAGGTCTGCGATTACACAGTGGCGACACGCGGGTCCGACATGTACTAAATGGACCGCGGCCGATTTAAGCTACCACCTAGCAAGCGTGGTGTCTGGCGGTGACACCACAGTTGCGAATATAGTTACTAGAGAAGAAGTAATAATTTGAGACGTCGTGTTTGAGCGCATTTTTACTGCATGAAAATCGACAGTGTTGTAATGATAAAGTGTGTGTGTGTGTGTGTGTGTGTGTGTGTGTGTGTGTGTGTGTGAGGATGGGTGGGTGGGCGTGTGGTGGTGGGGAAGAGTGACTGTCAGCGAGAAAAATTTTTGGTAAAGGTTTGGTATTATTTGAACTTCTGTCGCAAGTCGTTAAGTGATCTCTTTCTCAAATACCTCAAATACTGGATGGACAGAGTACGCGCGATATATTACGCTTATCTCTAAGTCCCTCCCCCCAACCCCCACCCACCAAACGGTTTGAGACGCTGGTGTTTCTAACCCCAGCAGGGTTTCATTCCAGATAGCAAGTGATATGTGAACCGTTTTAGGTTGAAATGTAGCCAATGTTTCAGAGGTGATGCTGAACCTACATGCATTCTCTTTTATAAGATTGAGAGACTAATGTCGAAAGTCTGTCATTTTAGTAATTGGTTGGAAGAAGATTGTTTGAGAACTTTAGTATTACACTCCATATTTCTCTTTGATCTTTGTTTTATATGACTGCTTATATATATATGAGTTTCATTTTGTCCAAAGTTTCGAATCTGTTAGTACCTCCCAAATCAAATATCTTTCCTTATGCGGAGCTTGTGTGTTGGTGTGTTGTTTCATTGAGCTTAGCAACTGTTTGTGTTATATGGGTTCTTGTATCGTGTATAACATAATGCTTCAGATCATCATAAGCTCCTACTGCACAGTGGAAGATAGGCTTCATTCGGTGGATCCAGTGGCTCAACAGTCCCGGATACAATGTTGCCCACTTCCCCACCTCCACCCCCACCCCCTCAGCCTGGCTTCATTCAGTGTGTTCATGGGTCAACTGTACCGGATATAATGTCCCCCCCCCCCAAGCCTTTTGAAGCTCGTACAATTCTTGACATTCATATGCCATACAGGAATTAGCACGATTTGATCGTTCTTAGATGCCCTATTACGTTGTCTGATGTTCGTGGGAGCCGGTTATTTCTTTTCTCAGCTTGTTCGTTGCTTGCCTTGTGTGTTTTGAACAAGCGCGGTTGTTGCTTTGTAGTTTCGCAATGAGGATTTTGAAGGCCGTCGCAGTATGAGCACTCCGTCTTCAGGTCACAAGTGGCCCATCGGGACCATCTGACCGCCGTGTTATCCTCAGCTCATGATGCGGATAGGCAGGCCGTGTGGTCAGCACACCTCTTTCCCGGTCGTTACGATGGTTTTCTGTGACCGGAGCCGCTACTATTCGGTCGGGTAGCTCCTCAATTGGCATCACGAGGCTGAGTGCACCCCGAAAAATAACAACAGCGCAAGGCGGCCCTGATGGTCACCCATCGAAACGCCAGCCACGCTCAACAGCGCTTAACTTCGGTGATCTGACGGGAACCGGTGTATCCACTGCGGCAAGGCCGTTGCCCGTCGCAGTAAAGGAGGGGTTTCATTATTACGTCCGGTTTTCAGAGATTTTTTTTCCAGCATGATGCCTTCATCGGTAATAGATTAATCGTCGCACATTTTTTCTGCGTATTCAGAAAAGCTATTTTCACAGATTTTCAATTCTTTTTTGTTTCACTAACGCTTGCTGCGATCTCTAGATCGTCTTCCACTACACAATCGAATTATGACGTTCCCCAACCATCTGCTTCTTTGGTGACACTGATAGCATCTTCATTAGTTGTTTTACTTTTATTGTCTGCATTGCCGCTCTCCATTCTGTTCATTTGCTCTTTGCCGATGGTTTCACTAATGCTTACTGTCATCTCTAGGTGTCCTTAGAACGTAATGGGCGCTCAAAAATGGCTCGAATGGCTCTGAGCACTATGGGACTTAACTGCTGAGGTCATCAGTCCCCTAGAACTTAGAACTACGTAAACCTAACTAACCTAAGGACAACACACACATCCATGCCCGAGGCAGGATTCAAACCTGCGACCGTAGCGGTCGAGTGGCTCCGGACTGTAGCGCCTAGAACCGCTTGGCCACTCCAGCCGGCTGTAATGGCCGCAGTCTGATGTTCCTTATCACCTGTGTTAGCAGTGTCGCTGAAAGAATCATCATCGATTGATTTACTTTTATTGTCTACTTTGCCGATCGTCATTCCGTTCCCTTGTCTCTAGAAGATATTTCTGTACTTTCTCTTCACATTTCTCCAACTACCAAGCCCCCATGCACCCATAGTGAGATCTGTCCGTCGTAAGAGGAAAGTTGTATATGCCTTTACTCATGGATGAATTTTTCCTATAGAAAATAGCGCAGTTCGTCTACGGTCGCAATTCTCCTCAAGTGATCAGCTGAATAGCATACGGAGCATGCGCGGCGTAGTTTCTCATTATCATTATGAGTCTATGACTGCATACGATCATATAAGAGGGTTTGTGCTTTTGTAATTCTGCTTTAGCGTATCGATCGCCATTCAACTTGCCATGCGAAAAATTTAGAGGCCAGACTATTCACTGATTCCGTAAACTATCGCGCATAGGTGAAACACTTGTCTAATATTGTAGCTTATTTTCATTACATTATCGAATCCGTTCACATTTCCTTCTTAGTCGCTCGACGTCTGCGTCACACATACGATGTCACCGGTAAACCTGAACTCTTCATGAACCAAAGTTCCTTTTGCAGACCTCTCCTTGATTAGGTATACTGTTTTCTCAGTGTATTGGTTAAATAGAATAGGAAACAGTCTAAATCCTTGTCTCACTCCCTTCCCAGCTATTGTTTTCCTTTCACGTGCTTCGTCTCTTATACTGCAATAACAGAGGGACCAACATCGGGGGATTTCTCCGAAGACCACATTAAATCAGATCGGAACGAGGGATTAGATTCGGAAATGCGACACTAGAAGTAGTATACTAGATTTCCTGTTTGAGCCACTAAATCAATGACAATGGCAGAAGACATGATAATATAGAATGTATGACAAGAAAAGTGAAGCACCCGGGAGACATGTTCCGAAGTCAATGTAATTTAGTGCACCTACAAGCCATCAGGGCATATCCAGATGATTAGAGTTGCAATTCCCTGTGACAGGTAGGACGGCTAACAGGGTGCATTACTGAATAAATACTTCACGTAAATCTAGCCGCGTCAAATTTATTATCCTCGATCTTTCGACGACTTCCTCTGTCGTCGTCGTCAGGAGATTACAATTCAGTAGGCCTTTAAGTATTCAGGTCGGCCGAATTATGCCGCGGAGACTTCACGGAGTCACGGGACTTCCATATGCTACCGGAGGTTACGGCGATTTCCGTGACTGAGGAACACTTGTAGCGATGCTGCTAACACTGGATGGTGTGTGACTCAGTTACTTCACTCATTGTCTTTCAGCATCATGCCCCGTTTCCAAGCACCACTAAAGGCGTAGCCGCTGTCCCCGTTAGGTAATTGTTAGACATTTTGTTTTCAATGTTTCAGTTGATGCTAGAAACCCAGATGGTAAGTGGAGGAGATCCGGTCGGCACCGTGTCACAATCACAAGGGAGGATCGCCTTATTGTGCTCCGAGTTCATTATAACAGAACGAGTAATGGACTTCCTTCAAGAGCTGTGTCATCCTGCAGCACTCGTTGAAAACAAGTTGCATCTTGGATAAGCGATGACTGGAGGTTCTGCACTACTTCGGATCATCATCTGCGTATATGACGGCGACCTAGGAGAGGTGGCATTCTGCCAGTATTGTGAAGAGGCACAGCGGTATTACTCCTGACGTCGTGATGGAGGGAGCCATCGAGTACTTCTTCAGGTCACTGCCAGTAAGGATTGAGGGAACTCTGACGGAACAACGGCACATCACGGACATTCTGTACCACTCTGTGCTACCTCTCATACCGCAGTATCGTGTTACCACTTTTGAGCTGGTGGATGCTCGTCTACACATAGCACCATGTTTCTTTGTCCGCAGCTCGTGGTCTAGTGGCTCGTGTTGCTGCCTCTGGATCATGGGTTCCCGGGTTAGATTCCTGATCGGGATGGTGATTTAATCTGCCCGGGATCTGGGTGATTGTGTTGTCGTCGTCATCATCGTCATCATCATCATCATCATCATCATCATCATCATCCATGACAGTGGCTAGATTGGATTGAGAAAAAAAGTGGACTGTGTAAAAATTGGGATTTCGTATGGGCGCTGAAGACCGCGCAGTTGACCGCCCTACGAACCACAAACATCATCTTCATCATCACCATCATCATCACCACCATTGCCGGTCGCGGTGGGGTAGCGGTTCTAGGCGCTCAGTCCGGAACCGCGCGACTGCTACAATCGCAGTGTGGGGCGGCGGATAAGTTGTAAAAATAAATTGCTGGATAAACACTTGCATGTAGAATCAGTTTCTGGCTTTTAGTATGTTGTTAATGCTGTCTTTCGCCGTTCTCAACACTGGCTCTCTATTTACTTCTTGGCACCCAGAAAGTGATTTAATAAAACATGGAGCCAGTAATTAGATATCCTAGTGCCCACTTCAATTGAGATACTATTATAGCTGCAGCTTATAGCTCTGAGGAATTAGGAGATTGTCCGGGATTTCTAATCAAAAACGGTTTTCCAAAATAGTTGAGTATATTCTGAAATTCACTGATAAAAAACACAAGTATCCCTACAACCTAACTAACAGAGCAGTTCAGAGTCTAATGAGCTAATGCAACTATAAATGTCCGAATTAAATGTTAAAAAGAATGCTCGCCATAATTTGATGAGAGTATTTCATCAAACGCCACGCTAAATATTTGGTAGAATGTCTGTCCAGCGACGGCACGTGAAAATACGACAATACGCAACTGAAGCTAGATAATGAAAATCATTCCAGAATTAACACTTCACATGAAATGTTTTCATGGTTCCGCGTATCTCTAGTAACTTAATACGGCACCCGAGGCTGTTTGTAGCAGATACACTGATGCGACGTGACTACCGACACAGATGGCGTGTCATTCAGCGTCTAGAGAGAACTGGGGCCTTTCTTCCTCGCGTAGCGTCCTTATATATAAAGCCGCGGTGCGGACGGCGATGGGAACGCCTGATCTTTTCGGCTCTCTCGACTAGCCGCTGGGCTAGTAACGCACCACTTCAAGTTACATAATAATTTATAGCTTCTTTTGCTGATGGCCGAAGAAGCTCTTAATTTAAAAGTGCATTCAGCCCGCAGGTAAGTATTGATAATAAAATTTTGACGTGGCTAAGTTAAATATTTTGGGCGAGAGAATTAATTAAATTACACTGCACGCAGTAGATGAGCTCTGAACTGGTCCTTTTGAGATCCACTATCGCTATAATTTTATAGGTATTCAAAAGAAACTTTACACATCTTCATAATCATAGCGGACCTCCAACCTATTTAAATCTAAACATCCTAGCCTTATTTACTAGCCTACTTAATCTATCTTGCTTCCTTCAGTTTTGAGACGAAAACCAGAAAATCATGAATTTCCACTAAAATCTTAATATGTGAAATCCAAAGTACCGTTTTTATTAAATCATTACGAAAGATGAATCTAAATATAAATTTTGAAGTCTCTAGCTCTTTTCTGTTGCGCCAATGATTTTTTCAGAAAAAACGTCCAAATTTCGAAAATGGCTGAAGTTATATAACTGATATTTAACACACATTAATGTAGTATTATTCCTGACATGCTAGAAAAGTTTTAGGTCATTTGCTTGATTTTTAAAGTATTGCGCAACATTTATGACGTCAGAGCTAGTTACAGCAGACTGGCTGGCACACAATGGAAACTGATGTGAATTTACTACAGCGTGAGTAGGCTGCTTCCCTACATCACCCTCTACTTAAATTTTTTTTTGTTTATGAATGTTAATGAATGAGAAAAAAATTTAATTACAAAAAGGGAAGCAAGAGTACAGTTTAACTTCCTATGAAAAATCAAAATTGAAATATAAACCGTAGAAACATTAAAGAAAACTGATTACCTACATTAATTATTTAAATTGTGGGCATGTTTTCTGCCTTTTTAAACAATGTCATTACTCAAAATTTTAAGCAAAGTCAATAAAATTTTTTGGCATACATATTGCCTTAGACAAACAAACACATACAAATTGAAAAATTATGAAAATCTTAGATCCATTAAATCCATTAAATACATTTTTACATACACAAATTCAAAGAATATAAAATGATACATAAACAGATGATTATCTCTTAGCAGTCTTTTCTAAACCTGAAAGAAAAGTTCACAAATAATTTTTTTACACACGTGGTTGTAGCCGCTTTGGCTGGCGTCCTACACTTCCATTCACAAGGGTAGAGGAGGGGAAGTTGCTATGGTGTGCGTCCTTCACGTTCTCTCTAAATTACATGGGGGAAAGGGGAGGGGTCACTGTGAGTTGTGTCCAAGTCACTCCACGCTTTCACGCAGCTACCAGGCTGCCATTATCTGGTTTGTCCTGTAGAACAAACAAAAAGACTGCCTCAGACTCTGTTCACTTAATATCTATGGGTGGGTCACAATGAAATGGGGATATATACATTTTATCCTTCAATATTTTACTGGAACAAAGTTAACAGAACTTTTTCAGTATTACTCTCGCGGTTACTTAACTGTCATAAAATCGTTAAACAAATGGCTGAAAACGCCTTTAGCCATGTATTAGAGAAAATTTATGCTCCTAAGGCATACAATCATAAATCATATTTAATCTGAATTTATTATTTCTGGGCCGGAACACTGAACCAATGCTCGGTACAGTCCTGATACATTTGTATTTTAAGCCCTTAACTGACTCATCTTTGATTACTTCATTCTTAGAGATAGTATGATTAGTGGTTGTTTTCTCAGCTTCCATGTACATGTGAGTAACTTTTGGTAATAGTACATTTTTGAGTGTTCAAAACACACTACGTTTACTTGACTACTAAATCCACTTATCGGTCCTCTGCTGTTGTCAGTTCCACATCTGCAATTACGTACTTACTTACTTTGAAGTGTATTTATGCGGAGCTAAAATAATGTTTTACGTCTGCCATTATGTACTTACTTACTTTGCTAGTGTATGAACTTAAGTAATACTCACTCCATTTAAATTTAAAGCATAGGAAAGCACATTTACCTCATATTCATAGTGTATTGCAGCTGATTAGTTTGCTCACGTGGCAATCCATTTCCACTCGATCGGACGCTGAAACCTCAGGTAGTCTCTCTCAGACCTACCACTAAAGTGCATCAAGTAATTATGGACGAGCGTAATGCTAAATTCCTTAAACCTATAGGACACCATGAGCTGCTCTGTCTCATCTAACATAAGGGTACCTATGGTCGCATTCACGCCTCCAACTCATAACCTCAATACGTGTAGGTGTATCCTGTCACACACTACACTAAAATAATGGCCAGCTCCAACCTTATAAATACTTCAGGGACGTGTCCTTCACGTCTCAACCACAAACACTGCTCAATTCTATTACACTGCCTTTCCTTGCTACACCAGGTGAGTTTAATCTTACAACTTATCTGCATTTTTTTTCTAACACTAAGCAATCTCTTTCTTACTATTTATTAGTTAGCTATAATGCATACACTAGGTTTCACTACCACTTCAGATCCTGCTTGTATATGAATTCATATATCTTTTTAAATTACTGTTGGTGGACCATTTCCAATAAAACAACACTTTGTACTTACTATATTACCGGGGTACTATACATAATTGTTACTCAAATACATTTTATATCTTAATTACGTCATACTTCTCTATTGTTTGTCACTATTAGGTTTGTCACACTAGGTATTTTTTTTTCACTAATCGGTGGATAGAATGGTTACATAACTCATGGCTTGATAGCCATGACAGAAAATTTTCATATCTGGAAAGAAGAGGTCGAAATTTTTGTGGATAGGAAAGATGAAGAATGAGTGAGACCTGAAATGGAAAGAAGATCTCACACAGCTGGGACTGCACAGCTGCCACACTGTGTAGAGGTTACAGAACAACCTCCTCCCTACAGCATTCATTTGTTTAATGCTGTATTGATACTCATAACGGAAAATTTTAGTATTTGGAAAGAAAAAGTCGAAATTTTTGTGGATAGGAAAGATGAAGATTGAGTGAGACCTGAAAGGGAAAGAAGATCTCACACAGCTGGGACCGCACAGCTGCCACACTGTGTAGAGGTTACAGAACAACCTCCTCCCTACAGCATTCATTCATAACCTTTGACCATGCCAGGTCGATCCGAAAATACCTTATGATGCCTTTTTAGAACCTGTCTCAGTTCTTCCTTCTGATTGGCTGAAATCTTATCGATTTCCTGCAATTTAGCTTCTATTTTGTCCAAAATAATTGCTTCTTCTTCTTCTTCTGTGTTCAGCTTACTTGTACTAAGATTAACATCCTCGTCCCCATACCTCCTATTTTTCAGAACTCGTATAGGCAGCTCCCAAGTTCCATCATCAGTTACTACATGTTTATCACTAAAAGGGACTGTAATTACTCCGGTTGTTGGCAAGACCATTTTTAACTGGCTTCTTTCAAAGTCAACAACACTCTGATATTTTGACAAGAAATCTATGCCAATTAAAACCTCAATACTGAGATTGTTTACAATTAAACATGGATGATCAATTAAATTACCATTAACGTTAAAGGGCAGCAAAGCTTCTTGCTTTATCGTTTTTGACACCTTGCCAGTAGCACCAATTATTCTTAGTCCTGGTACCCTCATTACTGTAAGCTTGTCTTTACCAGGTAATGCATCAAAGAAGGACTGAGATATTGCACTCACCTCACTTCCACTGTCTAAGAGACAACGTACATTGGTACCCAACATATTCACTATTATTATAGGGTGGCTTATTCTAGGTTGTACAGGTGGTTCCTCAAATTCATCTAATAGCTCCTTTTGGATTTGTCTCCAACTAAAGTGATCGACATCTGTCTTCATTACATTTAGGTCACAGTGTGTAGGGGTTTCCTGAATTACATTTTCAGCTGCCTTTTCCAGTCGATCTATTAATTTCAAATCGAAAAACCGCACGACTTCATTACATTTAGTTTGCTGAACATGACCCAAATTACTGTAGTCTGGGCGATTCTGCGTCTCCAGACCGGGCATAACATTAGTTACAGCTAAACCACTTTCACCATTATCGTCGGTTTCCTTCTCAAGTGACAACTGGTCACAGCTACTGGGTTCATCGACCCTCAACAGCCTACCCTCTACATTCTCACTTATCTCCTGTCCTAAATCTATTAGTACATTATCAATATCCTGCACAGGCACTTTAGATAAGAGCACATCATCCTCATCGTAAATATAAGCATGAATTTCTTCTGCTTCTTCACCTGACAATTCAATATTTTGTTGCTCCTCCCTATCGTTACACTGCCGAGCCTTCTCTTTCTCTTCCCACTTAGAAAGCGTCTCTAACACGGTATCTATCAAATACTGTGAGTGATCTAATATTTCTGTTGTATCCTTAGGTGCTACCGACTCTTCATCCACATGTTCAGTTTGAGTATTCTGATCTGTCTTACCAATTCCCTTAACTACTGGCATAGGAAAAGTAACCGCCTGGTGAGCGCCAGTGTCCTCATAGACGGGAACTAGTTTTCCTGCCTCGGCCTACTGCTGTTTCCTTTAGTTTCATTATAGTAGACTGGCACAGCATTACTTTCCGTACTGTTGTTTACATGCATATTTCTGTTTGGAACAACATTATTATCCCTTGGACGCCATTGTTGGCTCTGATAATTATTTCCCCAATTCCTACCTCTCTTAGGATGGCGAACACCTACTGTGCTGATGTTTACATTGCCATTTTGCTCGTTCCTAAAATTACTACTATTGTTATTAGCATTTCTGTTATTACGTGCTTGCTCCTCATTGGCAGCAACACGTTCTACACGTTCCAAATACTCAATGAAACGATCCAGATTGTCTCTAGGGGCTGATATAATTCTAGTTTGCCAATACCATGGCAGTTTGGCTTCAAGACCTAGTATAATCATTTCTGGTTTTAGCTTTTCCGCCAAATGTGACAAACGTGAAATCCATGACCTAGCAAACTCTTTAATTGATTCCTTGCCTGCATTGAAGCGTTTCCCACTCCAAAATTCTCTCAACATTTTGCTTATTGCTAGACCAATACTCATTAATAAAAGCTGTTTTAAATTCCGCTAATGTTTTACACTTCAACATAACATCAGCTGACCAACGCATGGCGTCACCTGCTAAATGGCTTCTAATAAACGAGATTTTCTCTCGTTCAGACCAAGTTGGTGGAATCACATCTTCAAAATCGTTCCAGAAATCTAGCGGGTGGATATTTTTATCTGGATCAAACCGCAAGAACTGCCGACACCCGATAAAAGCGGCATTTGCAGCAGCTACAACTTGTTGTATACTACCATTACCAGAAGTTACTGAAGCTACTTTACTCTCAATGTTAGCAATGTTAGTACTGATATTTTCTACTTTCATTTCAACATTATCTACTCTTTGTACAATATGAGTAGTGTCAGTTTTGATTGCTTCTACTTCTGCTTGACATATGTTTACTTTTATATTAACATCTTTAAATCTATCTGAGCACAGTTCAGACTCCGCCTCGATCTTTTCTGTTAACTTGTGCTCCAGCTTCGCATCTTCCATTTGGAAGTCTTTGCGAACCTCAGCAACTTCGGATTTAACTGTTTTATACATTTCAGAAAACTGTTGAGCAACCTTTTTCTTAATATCTTCATGATTGTAATCAATTTTATAATTCAAACTGTCTAGATCCTCTTTCAACTTATTGCAACCAGCCTTGAAGGTATCGTCCATTACCTCCAATCGTTTATTAAAATTTGTTTGGCTGGCCATAATTTCAGACTTTAATTCAGCATTACTGCTTTTGACCTGTTCACTTATTTCGGACTTTAATTCAGCATTCATTCTAGCATTACTGGCTGACATTTCAGCATTATTGGATTCTAATTTATTGTTCATTGCCTCAAACCGCATATTAAAATTTGTTTGGCTGGCAGCTATTGCTTGTAATATAACATTTAGATCAACAGCCCCAGCATCTTTGGGTTGCTCACTAGCTGGCTTTTTATCACACTCAGGTGACGAAAAACTAGCTCCAACACCAGAATCATCAAAACTAAATGAAACTTCTGACTGATTAGTCATATCTAACTTCTCCTTCTTAAACTCTACCATCTCTGATGACTGTTTCATTTTTAATTCATCAGAGAAACTATCATCCAATAAATTTACAATTTTTACTTTCCGCTTTACTACAGGGGTCTCTATTATTGAATCATTGCCCTTTCGCACACTACTGTCAGGAGACAATACTTCATGTTTCACCTTAACATTACTACTTTCATGCATATTTACACTTGAACCGTTATCTGAATTTACAGTTCCCTCAACAGACATAGGTTCTAATTTAAGTTTAAACTCAGTTTCTTTTGGCGGTTCCATCGCCGACAGTCTTTTAGTGCAGGTTAGTAAAATTTTTAACAGCTTTTCACTTAACTTAGTTCCTTCTGCACGACGTATGGCGTTGCCGGCTTGGCGTACTAGGATTCCTGATGCGACGTGGCACGTTGAACTGCAGACGGCTCTCCGACGGCGGTTGTGTGTTTGCGTGGCCCGCAATTGCAGGCGCTGCGCCGGCTGCTCCAGTGGACGACTGTGGTGCGGCGAGACTGGCTTCTCGCGATGCCGGCAGCACCGCTAGACTCAGTGCCAGCTCCGTCAATCCAGATGCGTTGTTAATCCAATTGCGTCGTCCACATGCACACGTAACACTTTCACTGCTCTATTACTCAGCTGCGTGTCGCATATCACTCGCGAATCCGAATAGTTAAAAATCACTTTCACTTAGTTGGTTTCCCGGCCGATGCACCAAATGTGGGGCGGCGGATAAGTTGTAAAAATAAATTGCTGGATAAACACTTGCATGTAGAATCAGTTTCTGGCTTTTAGTATGTTGTTAATGCTGTCTTTCGCCGTTCTCAACACTGGCTCTCTATTTACTTCTTGGCACCCAGAAAGTGATTTAATAAAACATGGAGCCAGTAATTAGATATCCTAGTGCCCACTTCAATTGAGATACTATTATAGCTGCAGCTTATAGCTCTGAGGAATTAGGAGATTGTCCGGGATTTCTAATCAAAAACGGTTTTCCAAAATAGTTGAGTATATTCTGAAATTCATTGATAAAAAACACAAGTATCCCTACAACCTAACTAACAGAGCAGTTCAGAGTCTAATGACCTAATGCAACTATAAATGTCCGAATTAAATGTTAAAAAGAATGCTCGCCATAATTTGATGAGAGTATTTCATCAAACGCCACGCTAAATATTTGGTAGAATGTCTGTCCAGCGACGGCACGTGAAAATACGACAATACGCAACTGAAGCTAGATAATGAAAATCATTCCAGAATTAACACTTCACATGAAATATTTTCATGGTTCCGCGTATCTCTAGTAACTTAATACGGCGCCCGAGGCTGTTTGTAACAGATACACTGATGCGACGTGACTACCGACACAGATGGCGTGTCATTCAGCGTCTAGAGAGAACTGGGGCCTTTCTTCCTCGCGTAGCGTCCTTATATATAAAGCCGCGGTGCGGACGGCGAAGGGAACGCCTGATCTTTTCGGCTCTCTCGACTAGCCGCTGGGCTAGTAACGCACCACTTCAAGTTACATAATAATTTATAGCTTCTTTTGCTGATGGCCGAAGAAGCTCTTAATTTAAAAGTGCATTCAGCCCGCAGGTAAGTATTGATAATAAAATTTTGACGTGGCTAAGTTAAATATTTTGGGCGAGAGAATTAATTAAATTACACTGCACGCAGTAGATGAGCTCTGAACTGGTCCTTTTGAGATCCACTATCGCTATAATTTTATAGGTATTCAAAAGAAACTTTACACATCTTCATAATCATAGCGGACCTCCAACCTATTTAAATCTAAACATCCTAGCCTTATTTACTAGCCTACTTAATCTATCTTGCTTCCTTCAGTTTTGAGACGAAAACCAGAAAATCATGAATTTCCACTAATATCTTAATATGTGAAATCCAAAGTACTGTTTTTATTAAATCATTACGAAAGATGAATCTAAATATAAATTTTGAAGTCTCTAGCTCTTTTCTATTGCGCCAATGATTTTTTCAGAAAAAACGTCCAAATTTCGAAAATGGCTGAAGTTATATAACTGATATTTAACACACATTAATGTAGTATTATTCCTGACATGCTAGAAAAGTTTTAGGTCATTTGCTTGATTTTTAAAGTATTGCGCAACATTTATGACGTCAGAGCTAGTTACAGCAGACTGGCTGGCACACAATGGAAACTGATGTGAATTTACTACAGCGTGAGTAGGCTGCTTCCCTACATCACCCTCTACTTAAATTTTTTTTGTTTATGAATGTTAATGAATGAGAAAAAAAATTTAATTACAAAAAGGGAAGCAAAAGTACAGTTTAACTTCCTATGAAAAATCAAAATTGAAATATAAACCGTAGAAACATTAAAGAAAACTGATTACCTACATTAATTATTTAAATTGTGGGCATGTTTTCTGCCTTTTTAAACAATGTCATTACTCAAAATTTTAAGCAAAGTCAATAAAATTTTTTGGCATACATATTGCCTTAGACAAACAAACACATACAAATTGAAAAATTATGAAAATCTTAGATCCATTAAATCCATTAAATACATTTTTACATACACAAATTCAAAGAATATAAAATGATACATAAACAGATGATTATCTCTTAGCAGTCTTTTCTAAACCTGAAAGAAAAGTTCACAAATAATTTTTTTACACACGTGGTTGTAGCCGCTTTGGCTGGCGTCCTACACTTCCATTCACAAGGGTAGAGGAGGGGAAGTTGCTATGGTGTGCATCCTTCACGTTCTCTCTAAATTACATGGGGGAAAGGGGAGGGGTCATTGTGAGTTGTGTCCAAGTCACTCCACGCTTTCACGCAGCTACCAGGCTGCCATTATCTGGTTTGTCCTGTAGAACAAACAAAAAGACTGCCTCAGACTCTGTTCACTTAATATCTATGGGTGGGTCACAATGAAATGGGGATATATACATTTTATCCTTCAATATTTTACTAGAACAAAGTTAACAGAACTTTTTCAGTATTACTCTCGCGGTTACTTAACTGTCATAAAATCGTTAAACAAATGGCTGAAAACGCCTTTAGCCATGTATTAGAGAAAATTTATGCTCCTAAGGCATACAATCATAAATCATATTTAATCTGAATTTATTATTTCTGGGCCGGAACACTGAACCAATGCTCGGTACAGTCCTGATACATTTGTATTTTAAGCACTTAACTGACCCATCTTTGATTACTTCATTCTTAGAGATAGTATGATTAGTGGTTGTTTTCTCAGCTTCCATGTACATGTGAGTAACTTTTGGTAATAGTACATTTTTGAGTGTTCAAAACACACTACGTTTACTTGACTACTAAATCCACTTATCGGTCCTCTGCTGTTGTCAGTTCCACATCTGCAATTACGTACTTACTTACTTTGAAGTGTATTTATGCGGAGCTAAAATAATGTTTTACGTCTGCCATTATGTACTTACTTACTTTGCTAGTGTATGAACTTAAGTAATACTCACTCCATTTAAATTTAAAGCATAGGAAAGCACATTTACCTCATATTCATAGTGTATTGCAGCTGATTAGTTTGCTCACGTGGCAATCCATTTCCACTCGATCGGACGCTGAAACCTCAGGTAGTCTCTCTCAGACCTACCACTAAAGTGCATCAAATAATTATGGACGAGCGTAATGCTAAATTCCTTAAACCTATAGGACACCATGAGCTGCTCTGTCTCATCTAACATAAGGGTACCTATGGTCGCATTCACGCCTCCAACTCATAACCTCAATACGTGTAGGTGTATCCTGTCACACACTACACTAAAATAATGGCCAGCTCCAACCTTATAAATACTTCAGGGACGTGTCCTTCACGTCTCAACCACAAACACTGCTCAATTCTATTACACTGCCTTTCCTTGCTACACCAGGTGAGTTTAATCTTACAACTTATCTGCATTTTTTTTCTAACACTAAGCAATCTCTTTCTTACTATTTATTAGTTAGCTATAATGCATACACTAGGTTTCACTACCACTTCAGATCCTGCTTGTATATGAATTCATATATCTTTTTAAATTACTGTTGGTGGACCATTTCCAATAAAACAACACTTTGTACTTACTATATTACCAGGGTACTATACATAATTGTTACTCAAATACATTTTATATCTTAATTACGTCATACTTCTCTATTGTTTGTCACTATTAGGTTTGTCACACTAGGTATTTTTTTTTTCACTAATCGGTGGATAGAATGGTTACATAACTCATGGCTTGATAGCCATGACAGAAAATTTTCATATCTGGAAAGAAGAGGTCGAAATTTTTGTGGATAGGAAAGATGAAGAATGAGTGAGACCTGAAATGGAAAGAAGATCTCACACAGCTGGGACTGCACAGCTGCCACACTGTGTAGAGGTTACAGAACAACCTCCTCCCTACAGCATTCATTTGTTTAATGCTGTATTGATACTCATAACGGAAAATTTTAGTATTTGGAAAGAAAAAGTCGAAATTTTTGTGGATAGGAAAGATGAAGATTGAGTGAGACCTGAAAGGGAAAGAAGATCTCACACAGCTGGGACTGCACAGCTGCCACACTGTGTAGAGGTTACAGAACAACCTCCTCCCTACAGCATTCATTCATAACCTTTGACCATGCCAGGTCGATCCGAAAATACCTTATGATGCCTTTTTAGAACCTGTCTCAGTTCTTCCTTCTGATTGGCTGAAATCTTATCGATTTCCTGCAATTTAGCTTCTATTTTGTCCAAAATAATTGCTTCTTCTTCTTCTTCTGTGTTCAGCTTACTTGTACTAAGATTAACATCCTCGTCCCCATACCTCCTATTTTTCAGAACTCGTATAGGCAGCTCCCAAGTTCCATCATCAGTTACTACATGTTTATCACTAAAAGGGACTGTAATTACTCCGGTTGTTGGCAAGACCATTTTTAACTGGCTTCTTTCAAAGTCAACAACACTCTGATATTTTGACAAGAAATCTATGCCAATTAAAACCTCAATACTGAGATTGTTTACAATTAAACATGGATGATCAATTAAATTACCATTAACGTTAAAGGGCAGCAAAGCTTCTTGCTTTATCGTTTTTGACACCTTGCCAGTAGCACCAATTATTCTTAGTCCTGATACCCTCATTACTGTAAGCTTGTCTTTACCAGGTAATGCATCAAAGAAGGACTGAGATATTGCACTCACCTCACTTCCACTGTCTAAGAGACAACGTACATTGGTACCCAACATATTCACTATTATTATAGGGTGGCTTATTCTAGGTTGTACAGGTGGTTCCTCAAATTCATCTAATAGCTCCTTTTGGATTTGTCTCCAACTAAAGTGATCGACATCTGTCTTCATTACATTTAGGTCACAGTGTGTAGGGGTTTCCTGAATTACATTTTCAGCTGCCTTTTCCAGTCGATCTATTAATTTCAAATCGAAAAACCGCACGACTTCATTACATTTAGTTTGCTGAACATGACCCAAATTACTGTAGTCTGGGCGATTCTGCGTCTCCAGACCGGGCATAACATTAGTTACAGCTAAACCACTTTCACCATTATCGTCGGTTTCCTTCTCAAGTGACAACTGGTCACAGCTACTGGGTTCATCGACCCTCAACAGCCTACCCTCTACATTCTCACTTATCTCCTGTCCTAAATCTATTAGTACATTATCAATATCCTGCACAGGCACTTTAGATAAGAGCACATCATCCTCATCGTAAATATAAGCATGAATTTCTTCTGCTTCTTCACCTGACAATTCAATATTTTGTTGCTCCTCCCTATCGTTACACTGCCGAGCCTTCTCTTTCTCTTCCCACTTAGAAAGCGTCTCTAACACGGTATCTATCAAATACTGTGAGTGATCTAATATTTCTGTTGTATCCTTAGGTGCTACCGACTCTTCATCCACATGTTCAGTTTGAGTATTCTGATCTGTCTTACCAATTCCCTTAACTACTGGCATAGGAAAAGTAACCGCCTGGTGAGCGCCAGTGTCCTCATAGACGAGAACTAGTTTTCCTGCCTCGGCCTACTGCTGTTTCCTTTAGTTTCATTATAGTAGACTGGCACAGCATTACTTTCCGTACTGTTGTTTACATGCATATTTCTGTTTGGAACAACATTATTATCCCTTGGACGCCATTGTTGGCTCTGATAATTATTTCCCCAATTCCTACCTCTCTTAGGATGGCGAACACCTACTGTGCTGATGTTTACATTGCCATTTTGCTCGTTCCTAAAATTACTACTATTGTTATTAGCATTTCTGTTATTACGTGCTTGCTCCTCATTGGCAGCAACACGTTCTACACGTTCCAAATACTCAATGAAACGATCCAGATTGTCTCTAGGGGCTGATATAATTCTAGTTTGCCAATACCATGGCAGTTTGGCTTCAACACCTAGTATAATCATTTCTGGTTTTAGCTTTTCCGCCAAATGTGACAAACGTGAAATCCATGACCTAGCAAACTCTTTAATTGATTCCTTGCCTGCATTGAAGCGTTTCCCACTCCAAAATTCTCTCAACATTTTGCTTATTGCTAGACCAATACTCATTAATAAAAGCTGTTTTAAATTCCGCTAATGTTTTACACTTCAACATAACATCAGCTGACCAACGCATGGCGTCACCTGCTAAATGGCTTCTAATAAACGAGATTTTCTCTCGTTCAGACCAAGTTGGTGGAATCACATCTTCAAAATCGTTCCAGAAATCTAGCGGGTGGATATTTTTATCTGGATCAAACCGCAAGAACTGCCGACACCCGATAAAAGCGGCATTTGCAGCAGCTACAACTTGTTGTATACTACCATTACCAGAAGTTACTGAAGCTACTTTACTCTCAATGTTAGCAATGTTAGTACTGATATTTTCTACTTTCATTTCAACATTATCTACTCTTTGTACAATATGAGTAGTGTCAGTTTTGATTGCTTCTACTTCTGCTTGACATATGTTTACTTTTATATTAACATCTTTAAATCTATCTGAGCACAGTTCAGACTCCGCCTCGATCTTTTCTGTTAACTTGTGCTCCAGCTTCGCATCTTCCATTTGGAAGTCTTTGCGAACCTCAGCAACTTCGGATTTAACTGTTTTATACATTTCAGAAAACTGTTGAGCAACCTTTTTCTTAATATCTTCATGATTGTAATCAATTTTATAATTCAAACTGTCTAGATCCTCTTTCAACTTATTGCAACCAGCCTTGAAGGTATCGTCCATTACCTCCAATCGTTTATTAAAATTTGTTTGGCTGGCCATAATTTCAGACTTTAATTCAGCATTACTGCTTTTGACCTGTTCACTTATTTCGGACTTTAATTCAGCATTCATTCTAGCATTACTGGCTGACATTTCAGCATTATTGGATTCTAATTTATTGTTCATTGCCTCAAACCGCATATTAAAATTTGTTTGGCTGGCAGCTATTGCTTGTAATATAACATTTAGATCAACAGCCCCAGCATCTTTGGGTTGCTCACTAGCTGGCTTTTTATCACACTCAGGTGACGAAAAACTAGCTCCAACACCAGAATCATCAAAACTAAATGAAACTTCTGACTGATTAGTCATATCTAACTTCTCCTTCTTAAACTCTACCATCTCTGATGACTGTTTCATTTTTAATTCATCAGAGAAACTATCATCCAATAAATTTACAATTTTTACTTTCCGCTTTACTACAGGGGTCTCTATTATTGAATCATTGCCCTTTCGCACACTACTGTCAGGAGACAATACTTCATGTTTCACCTTAACATTACTACTTTCATGCATATTTACACTTGAACCGTTATCTGAATTTACAGTTCCCTCAACAGACATAGGTTCTAATTTAAGTTTAAACTCAGTTTCTTTTGGCGGTTCCATCGCCGACAGTCTTTTAGTGCAGGTTAGTAAAATTTTTAACAGCTTTTCACTTAACTTAGTTCCTTCTGCACGACGTATGGCGTTGCCGGCTTGGCGTACTAGGATTCCTGATGCGACGTGGCACGTTGAACTGCAGACGGCTCTCCGACGGCGGTTGTGTGTTTGCGTGGCCCGCAATTGCAGGCGCTGCGCCGGCTGCTCCAGTGGACGACTGTGGTGCGGCGAGACTGGCTTCTCGCGATGCCGGCAGCACCGCTAGACTCAGTGCCAGCTCCGTCAATCCAGATGCGTTGTTAATCCAATTGCGTCGTCCACATGCACACGTAACACTTTCACTGCTCTATTACTCAGCTGCGTGTCGCATATCACTCGCGAATCCGAATAGTTAAAAATCACTTTCACTTAGTTGGTTTCCCGGCCGATGCACCAAATGTGGGGCGGCGGATAAGTTGTAAAAATAAATTGCTGGATAAACACTTGCATGTAGAATCAGTTTCTGGCTTTTAGTATGTTGTTAATGCTGTCTTTCGCCGTTCTCAACACTGGCTCTCTATTTACTTCTTGGCACCCAGAAAGTGATTTAATAAAACATGGAGCCAGTAATTAGATATCCTAGTGCCCACTTCAATTGAGATACTATTATAGCTGCAGCTTATAGCTCTGAGGAATTAGGAGATTGTCCGGGATTTCTAATCAAAAACGGTTTTCCAAAATAGTTGAGTATATTCTGAAATTCATTGATAAAAAACACAAGTATCCCTACAACCTAACTAACAGAGCAGTTCAGAGTCTAATGAGCTAATGCAACTATAAATGTCCGAATTAAATGTTAAAAAGAATGCTCGCCATAATTTGATGAGAGTATTTCATCAAACGCCACGCTAAATATTTGGTAGAATGTCTGTCCAGCGACGGCACGTGAAAATACGACAATACGCAACTGAAGCTAGATAATGAAAATCATTCCAGAATTAACACTTCACATGAAATATTTTCATGGTTCCGCGTATCTCTAGTAACTTAATACGGCGCCCGAGGCTGTTTGTAACAGATACACTGATGCGACGTGACTACCGACACAGATGGCGTGTCATTCAGCGTCTAGAGAGAACTGGGGCCTTTCTTCCTCGCGTAGCGTCCTTATATATAAAGCCGCGGTGCGGACGGCGAAGGGAACGCCTGATCTTTTCGGCTCTCTCGACTAGCCGCTGGGCTAGTAACGCACCACTTCAAGTTACATAATAATTTATAGCTTCTTTTGCTGATGGCCGAAGAAGCTCTTAATTTAAAAGTGCATTCAGCCCGCAGGTAAGTATTGATAATAAAATTTTGACGTGGCTAAGTTAAATATTTTGGGCGAGAGAATTAATTAAATTACACTGCACGCAGTAGATGAGCTCTGAACTGGTCCTTTTGAGATCCACTATCGCTATAATTTTATAGGTATTCAAAAGAAACTTTACACATCTTCATAATCATAGCGGACCTCCAACCTATTTAAATCTAAACATCCTAGCCTTATTTACTAGCCTACTTAATCTATCTTGCTTCCTTCAGTTTTGAGACGAAAACCAGAAAATCATGAATTTCCACTAATATCTTAATATGTGAAATCCAAAGTACTGTTTTTATTAAATCATTACGAAAGATGAATCTAAATATAAATTTTGAAGTCTCTAGCTCTTTTCTATTGCGCCAATGATTTTTTCAGAAAAAACGTCCAAATTTCGAAAATGGCTGAAGTTATATAACTGATATTTAACACACATTAATGTAGTATTATTCCTGACATGCTAGAAAAGTTTTAGGTCATTTGCTTGATTTTTAAAGTATTGCGCAACATTTATGACGTCAGAGCTAGTTACAGCAGACTGGCTGGCACACAATGGAAACTGATGTGAATTTACTACAGCGTGACTAGGCTGCTTCCCTACATCACCCTCTACTTAAATTTTTTTTGTTTATGAATGTTAATGAATGAGAAAAAAAATTTAATTACAAAAAGGGAAGCAAGAGTACAGTTTAACTTCCTATGAAAAATCAAAATTGAAATATAAACCGTAGAAACATTAAAGAAAACTGATTACCTACATTAATTATTTAAATTGTGGGCATGTTTTCTGCCTTTTTAAACAATGTCATTACTCAAAATTTTAAGCAAAGTCAATAAAATTTTTTGGCATACATATTGCCTTAGACAAACAAACACATACAAATTGAAAAATTATGAAAATCTTAGATCCATTAAATCCATTAAATACATTTTTACATACACAAATTCAAAGAATATAAAATGATACATAAACAGATGATTATCTCTTAGCAGTCTTTTCTAAACCTGAAAGAAAAGTTCACAAATAATTTTTTTACACACGTGGTTGTAGCCGCTTTGGCTGGCGTCCTACACTTCCATTCACAAGGGTAGAGGAGGGGAAGTTGCTATGGTGTGCATCCTTCACGTTCTCTCTAAATTACATGGGGGAAAGGGGAGGGGTCATTGTGAGTTGTGTCCAAGTCACTCCACGCTTTCACGCAGCTACCAGGCTGCCATTATCTGGTTTGTCCTGTAGAACAAACAAAAAGACTGCCTCAGACTCTGTTCACTTAATATCTATGGGTGGGTCACAATGAAATGGGGATATATACATTTTATCCTTCAATATTTTACTGGAACAAAGTTAACAGAACTTTTTCAGTATTACTCTCGCGGTTACTTAACTGTCATAAAATCGTTAAACAAATGGCTGAAAACGCCTTTAGCCATGTATTAGAGAAAATTTATGCTCCTAAGGCATACAATCATAAATCATATTTAATCTGAATTTATTATTTCTGGGCCGGAACACTGAACCAATGCTCGGTACAGTCCTGATACATTTGTATTTTAAGCACTTAACTGACCCATCTTTGATTACTTCATTCTTAGAGATAGTATGATTAGTGGTTGTTTTCTCAGCTTCCATGTACATGTGAGTAACTTTTGGTAATAGTACATTTTTGAGTGTTCAAAACACACTACGTTTACTTGACTACTAAATCCACTTATCGGTCCTCTGCGGTTGTCAGTTCCACATCTGCAATTACGTACTTACTTACTTTGAAGTGTATTTATGCGGAGCTAAAATAATGTTTTACGTCTGCCATTATGTACTTACTTACTTTGCTAGTGTATGAACTTAAGTAATACTCACTCCATTTAAATTTAAAGCATAGGAAAGCACATTTACCTCATATTCATAGTGTATTGCAGCTGATTAGTTTGCTCACGTGGCAATCCATTTCCACTCGATCGGACGCTGAAACCTCAGGTAGTCTCTCTCAGACCTACCACTAAAGTGCATCAAGTAATTATGGACGAGCGTAATGCTAAATTCCTTAAACCTATAGGACACCATGAGCTGCTCTGTCTCATCTAACATAAGGGTACCTATGGTCGCATTCACGCCTCCAACTCATAACCTCAATACGTGTAGGTGTATCCTGTCACACACTACACTAAAATAATGGCCAGCTCCAACCTTATAAATACTTCAGGGACGTGTCCTTCACGTCTCAACCACAAACACTGCTCAATTCTATTACACTGCCTTTCCTTGCTACACCAGGTGAGTTTAATCTTACAACTTATCTGCATTTTTTTTCTAACACTAAGCAATCTCTTTCTTACTATTTATTAGTTAGCTATAATGCATACACTAGGTTTCACTACCACTTCAGATCCTGCTTGTATATGAATTCATATATCTTTTTAAATTACTGTTGGTGGACCATTTCCAATAAAACAACACTTTGTACTTACTATATTACCAGGGTACTATACATAATTGTTACTCAAATACATTTTATATCTTAATTACGTCATACTTCTCTATTGTTTGTCACTATTAGGTTTGTCACACTAGGTATTTTTTTTTTCACTAATCGGTGGATAGAATGGTTACATAACTCATGGCTTGATAGCCATGACAGAAAATTTTCATATCTGGAAAGAAGAGGTCGAAATTTTTGTGGATAGGAAAGATGAAGAATGAGTGAGACCTGAAATGGAAAGAAGATCTCACACAGCTGGGACTGCACAGCTGCCACACTGTGTAGAGGTTACAGAACAACCTCCTCCCTACAGCATTCATTTGTTTAATGCTGTATTGATACTCATAACGGAAAATTTTAGTATTTGGAAAGAAAAAGTCGAAATTTTTGTGGATAGGAAAGATGAAGATTGAGTGAGACCTGAAAGGGAAAGAAGATCTCACACAGCTGGGACTGCACAGCTGCCACACTGTGTAGAGGTTACAGAACAACCTCCTCCCTACAGCATTCATTCATAACCTTTGACCATGCCAGGTCGATCCGAAAATACCTTATGATGCCTTTTTAGAACCTGTCTCAGTTCTTCCTTCTGATTGGCTGAAATCTTATCGATTTCCTGCAATTTAGCTTCTATTTTGTCCAAAATAATTGCTTCTTCTTCTTCTTCTGTGTTCAGCTTACTTGTACTAAGATTAACATCCTCGTCCCCATACCTCCTATTTTTCAGAACTCGTATAGGCAGCTCCCAAGTTCCATCATCAGTTACTACATGTTTATCACTAAAAGGGACTGTAATTACTCCGGTTGTTGGCAAGACCATTTTTAACTGGCTTCTTTCAAAGTCAACAACACTCTGATATTTTGACAAGAAATCTATGCCAATTAAAACCTCAATACTGAGATTGTTTACAATTAAACATGGATGATCAATTAAATTACCATTAACGTTAAAGGGCAGCAAAGCTTCTTGCTTTATCGTTTTTGACACCTTGCCAGTAGCACCAATTATTCTTAGTCCTGATACCCTCATTACTGTAAGCTTGTCTTTACCAGGTAATGCATCAAAGAAGGACTGAGATATTGCACTCACCTCACTTCCACTGTCTAAGAGACAACGTACATTGGTACCCAACATATTCACTATTATTATAGGGTGGCTTATTCTAGGTTGTACAGGTGGTTCCTCAAATTCATCTAATAGCTCCTTTTGGATTTGTCTCCAACTAAAGTGATCGACATCTGTCTTCATTACATTTAGGTCACAGTGTGTAGGGGTTTCCTGAATTACATTTTCAGCTGCCTTTTCCAGTCGATCTATTAATTTCAAATCGAAAAACCGCACGACTTCATTACATTTAGTTTGCTGAACATGACCCAAATTACTGTAGTCTGGGCGATTCTGCGTCTCCAGACCGGGCATAACATTAGTTACAGCTAAACCACTTTCACCATTATCGTCGGTTTCCTTCTCAAGTGACAACTGGTCACAGCTACTGGGTTCATCGACCCTCAACAGCCTACCCTCTACATTCTCACTTATCTCCTGTCCTAAATCTATTAGTACATTATCAATATCCTGCACAGGCACTTTAGATAAGAGCACATCATCCTCATCGTAAATATAAGCATGAATTTCTTCTGCTTCTTCACCTGACAATTCAATATTTTGTTGCTCCTCCCTATCGTTACACTGCTGAGCCTTCTCTTTCTCTTCCCACTTAGAAAGCGTCTCTAACACGGTATCTATCAAATACTGTGAGTGATCTAATATTTCTGTTGTATCCTTAGGTGCTACCGACTCTTCATCCACATGTTCAGTTTGAGTATTCTGATCTGTCTTACCAATTCCCTTAACTACTGGCATAGGAAAAGTAACCGCCTGGTGAGCGCCAGTGTCCTCATAGACGGGAACTAGTTTTCCTGCCTCGGCCTACTGCTGTTTCCTTTAGTTTCATTATAGTTGACTGGCACAGCATTACTTTCCGTACTGTTGTTTACATGCATATTTCTGTTTGGAACAACATTATTATCCCTTGGACGCCATTGTTGGCTCTGATAATTATTTCCCCAATTCCTACCTCTCTTAGGATGGCGAACACCTACTGTGCTGATGTTTACATTGCCATTTTGCTCGTTCCTAAAATTACTACTATTGTTATTAGCATTTCTGTTATTACGTGCTTGCTCCTCATTGGCAGCAACACGTTCTACACGTTCCAAATACTCAATGAAACGATCCAGATTGTCTCTAGGGGCTGATATAATTCTAGTTTGCCAATACCATGGCAGTTTGGCTTCAAGACCTAGTATAATAATTTCTGGTTTTAGCTTTTCCGCCAAATGTGACAAACGTGAAATCCATGACCTAGCAAACTCTTTAATTGATTCCTTGCCTGCATTGAAGCGTTTCCCACTCCAAAATTCTCTCAACATTTTGCTTATTGCTAGACCAATACTCATTAATAAAAGCTGTTTTAAATTCCGCTAATGTTTTACACTTCAACATAACATCAGCTGACCAACGCATGGCGTCACCTGCTAAATGGCTTCTAATAAACGAGATTTTCTCTCGTTCAGACCAAGTTGGTGGAATCACATCTTCAAAATCGTTCCAGAAATCTAGCGGGTGGATATTTTTATCTGGATCAAACTGCAAGAACTGCCGACACCCGATAAAAGCGGCATTTGCAGCAGCTACAACTTGTTGTATACTACCATTACCAGAAGTTACTGAAGCTACTTTACTCTCAATGTTAGCAATGTTAGTACTGATATTTTCTACTTTCATTTCAACATTATCTACTCTTTGTACAATATGAGTAGTGTCAGTTTTGATTGCTTCTACTTCTGCTTGACATATGTTTACTTTTATATTAACATCTTTAAATCTATCTGAGCACAGTTCAGACTCCGCCTCGATCTTTTCTGTTAACTTGTGCTCCAGCTTCGCATCTTCCATTTGGAAGTCTTTGCGAACCTCAGCAACTTCGGATTTAACTGTTTTATACATTTCAGAAAACTGTTGAGCAACCTTTTTCTTAATATCTTCATGATTGTAATCAATTTTATAATTCAAACTGTCTAGATCCTCTTTCAACTTATTGCAACCAGCCTTGAAGGTATCGTCCATTACCTCCAATCGTTTATTAAAATTTGTTTGGCTGGCCATAATTTCAGACTTTAATTCAGCATTACTGCTTTTGACCTGTTCACTTATTTCGGACTTTAATTCAGCATTCATTCTAGCATTACTGGCTGACATTTCAGCATTATTGGATTCTAATTTATTGTTCATTGCCTCAAACCGCATATTAAAATTTGTTTGGCTGGCAGCTATTGCTTGTAATATAACATTTAGATCAACAGCCCCAGCATCTTTGGGTTGCTCACTAGCTGGCTTTTTATCACACTCAGGTGACGAAAAACTAGCTCCAACACCAGAATCATCAAAACTAAATGAAACTTCTGACTGATTAGTCATATCTAACTTCTCCTTCTTAAACTCTACCATCTCTGATGACTGTTTCATTTTTTATTCATCAGAGAAATTATCATCCAATAAATTTACAATTTCTACTTTCCGCTTTACTACAGGGGTCTCTATTATTGAATCATTGCCTTTTCGCACACTACTGTCAGGAGACAATACTTCATGTTTCACCTTAACATTACTACTTTCATGCATATTTACACTTGAACCGTTGTCTGAATTTACAGTTCCCTCAACAGACATAGGTTCTAATTTAAGTTTAAACTCAGTTTCTTTTGGCGGTTCCATCGCCGACAGTCTTTTAGTGCAGGTTAGTAAAATTTTTAACAGCTTTTCACTTAACTTAGTTCCTTCTGCACGACGTATGGCGTTGCCGGCTTGGCGTACCAGGATTCCTGATGCGACGTGGCACGTTGAACTGCAGACGGCTCTCCGACGGCGGTTGTGTGTTTGCGTGGCCCGCAATTGCAGGCGCTGCGCCGGCTGCTCCAGTGGACGACTGTGGTGCGGCGAGACTGGCTTCTCGCGATGCCGGCAGCACCGCTAGACTCAGTGCCAGCTCCGTCAATCCAGATGCGTTGTTAATCCAATTGCGTCGTCCACATGCACACGTAACACTTTCACTGCTCTATTACTCAGCTGCGTGTCGCATATCACTCGCGAATCCGAATAGTTAAAAATCACTTTCACTTAGTTGGTTTCCCGGCCGATGCACCAAATGTGGGGCGGCGGATAAGTTGTAAAAATAAATTGCTGGATAAACACTTGCATGTAGAATCAGTTTCTGGCTTTTAGTATGTTGTTAATGCTGTCTTTCGCCGTTCTCAACACTGGCTCTCTATTTACTTCTTGGCACCCAGAAAGTGATTTAATAAAACATGGAGCCAGTAATTAGATATCCTAGTGCCCACTTCAATTGAGATACTATTATAGCTGCAGCTTATAGCTCTGAGGAATTAGGAGATTGTCCGGGATTTCTAATCAAAAACGGTTTTCCAAAATAGTTGAGTATATTCTGAAATTCATTGATAAAAAACACAAGTATCCCTACAACCTAACTAACAGAGCAGTTCAGAGTCTAATGAGCTAATGCAACTATAAATGTCCGAATTAAATGTTAAAAAGAATGCTCGCCATAATTTGATGAGAGTATTTCATCAAACGCCACGCTAAATATTTGGTAGAATGTCTGTCCCGCGACGGCACGTGAAAATACGACAATACGCAACTGAAGCTAGATAATGAAAATCATTCCAGAATTAACACTTCACATGAAATGTTTTCATGGTTCCGCGTATCTCTAGTAACTTAATACGGCACCCGAGGCTGTTTGTAGCAGATACACTGATGCGACGTGACTACCGACACAGATGGCGTGTTATTCAGCGTCTAGAGAGAACTGGGGCCTTTCTTCCTCGCGTAGCGTCCTTATATATAAAGCCGCGGTGCGGACGGCGAAGGGAACGCCTGATCTTTTCGGCTCTCTCGACTAGCCGCTGGGCTAGTAACGCACCACTTCAAGTTACATATTAATTTATAGCTTCTTTTGCTGATGGCCGAAGAAGCTCTTAATTTAAAAGTGCATTCAGCCCGCAGGTAAGTATTGATAATAAAATTTTGACGTGGCTAAGTTAAATATTTTGGGCGAGAGAATTAATTAAATTACACTGCACGCAGTAGATGAGCTCTGAACTGGTCCTTTTTAGATCCACTATCGCTATAATTTTATAGGTATTCAAAAGAAACTTTACACGTCTTCATAATCATAGCGGACCTCCAACCTATTTAAATCTCAACATCCTAGCCTTATTTACTAGCCTACTTAATCTATCTTGCTTCCTTCAGTTTTGAGACGAAAACCAGAAAATCGTGAATTTCCACTAAAATCTTAATATGTGAAATCCAAAGTACTGTTTTTATTAAATCATTACGAAAGATGAATCTAAATATAAATTTTGAAGTCTGTAGCTCTTTTCTGTTGCGCCAATGATTTTTTCAGAAAAACGTCCAAATTTCGAAAATGGCTGAAGTTATATAACTGATATTTAACACACGTTAATGTAGTATTATTCCTGACATGCTAGAAAAGTTTTAAGTCATTTGCCTGATTTTTAAAGTATTGCGCAACATTTATGACGTCAGAGCTAGTTACAGCAGACTGGCTGGCACACAATGGAAACTGATGTGAATTTACTACAGCGTGAGTAGGCTGCTTCCCTACAGCAGGTTCGAATCCTGCCTCGGGCATGGATGTGTGTGATGTCCTTAGGTTAGTTAGGTTTAAGTAGTTCTAAGTTCTAGGGGACTGATGACCACAGATGTTAAGTCCCATAGTGCCCAGAGCCATTTGAACCATTTGAACCATCACCACCATGCCTCTTTGAGCAGCCTACGTAATGCTGAGGTACTTCAGTGGCCAGCAAGATAATGCAACCAGTTACAATAGTTGTGGGCAGGCTGGCCTCAGGACTGGATACTGCGGCCTTATGACATCTTCTAATACAACCAGTGAATTCACTCAGATAGATATCGAATATAAATGTGATAAGAACTCGTTACTAAAATATTTGTATATAGTGTAGGATTACATGCAAGTAGACTGTGGGTAAAAATTCAAAAAATTTTCAAGGCTTCAATAAAATAAATAGGCTGTAATTAATGAAGTAACGTAGAGATTGCACAGGGTATACAGGTGTAGACGGTTGCACTAGACTAGTCTTTAGACTCATCACCATTACAGGAATAATGCTTTCTCTTCATTGTGTTGATTAGACGTGATGACTGCGAGAGAATATTCTAGTCTCAGCAAGTTCTTTGGTCCCCTCTGGAAACGGGTCAGTGGTAGGCACAGTAAGTAAGGAGACAGTCATATTCACTGCCGTCACCTGAATCACTCCTCATACAGACAAACAACCTAAGTACAGGCAGCACAATGCTGTTCTTTTATTAAGTACACTATTGAACGTCAGTCTGGTTGATCACAACAATGATAGTTCTTGCTATTTTTTTCCATCTTGACTTCGGTGAGAGCGATGATGAAATTTGTTTCTTTGGAATAACCTTGTACTATAGTATGCTATACTACTAAGGAATTTTAAATGTTACACGAATGTTACAAACAAATAGCCGTTACCTACATTAAATGTCCCAATAAATATCAACAACGTGCAGGGTATCTCAGATCAGTTAATAAATAATGATCTACATAGGAAAGGAGAAAAATTTTCACACGTCCAGCTAATGACTGTATGTTAAGGTAAAAAGTAAAATAATTTCTCGACTTAGCTGATTGACCTAAGAGAAGACTACGTCTAATGTTTTCTCAGTCTTAGATTCTATCCCTGCGATAGTGGAAGATCAGCTTGATACCCTTGTACGGCTGGGGTAGTCTCTTCATGGGACTCAACACGCTTCGAAGACAATCGATATTTATGATGTGGGAACATGGTGAAGGCTGAGAGGGTCAGAAGTGAGGAAGAGAGTCCATGTACCAAAAATTCGTATTTCAGATTCTTCGGATACCTTATTACCTAAACGTCTCTATGGGGAAGGGCAGTTTCCTGATTAAAGACGAATTTTCGTTCCATGTACGTGATCCACTGACTTGGGTGGTGTTCGGTAATTATTTCCTCACATTTTTCGAGATACTGTTTTACATCGTAGATAACCTTGTCAGCGCCCTTCCGAAATAAGGAATCGACTAATCCTCTTGTGGCGCTTGGCTGCCGGAATCTATCCACTCCTTCTATTGTGTTTAATGTTGCGTGAAAGGTGGTGGTGCATGGTTTGTTTGCAGCAGCACGTCTGCGCCCACTGTGACTTGGATTCATGGAAAAGAGTGCGAACTAAGCAGAGAAATTAATTTTCGCATTTTCTTTAAGTAGGCATTCAAAATATCGGCATCCATCTTGCGATATTATCCTCGTAGGTAATTTTTTCTTGAAAATTGCATAATACAGTTTCTTCTGAAATGTAAAATTGTCAACTATTACGTATATGCTTTTTCTGAATATTTTCATATGTGGCTGCTGTTTCAGGGCGACTGTAACACAAGAAGCACGACCACCTTTTCCTTCAACCGCCTATCGCATTATCTTCGACTGCAAACCGTTATCAACTGTGGACAAAATTTAGTTCTATACTAACTGCCTGAAACAAAGAATTTTAAGGTTTCACTTAACTAGAAGGAACTTATATAATACTACAACCAGAAACGCAGTATAAAGGTAACTACCCTACTGACCTAGTGAACCATCTTCACACGTGATTTGGAAAGATATATCAACATGAAAAGAATCTTCGATAACAATGGAGCCGTGTCAGTGAAGGGCTGAAAATTTATCCCCTTATCCTAGCAATATTTCTGTTGATTTTGCTTTACGAGAACTGTTTTCAGAAAACTCTGCCCACTGAACTAACTGGCTAGTAGAGTCACAAAGTACTCAATGCAGATACATGTCGCACACGTAATCACACTGTTGCTCAATTACCTTTCTTCGATGCCAGTTTTCTACAGAAAATATACATGGACGAAATCTCGTTACAGTGATTTTTGTAATGTTAGTGTATAAGGACTTACTTTATGGTGATCGAGTATGTGAATTTCGGTCCACATTTTGCACTGTGATACTGCGATAAGATTTAGTTTAATTATTGAGACGTTCCTTGGTAAGGAGAATGTAAACAATGTAATAGGTGGATATAGTAAGGTAGCGTTATGGTAAACTTGCGAATTTGTGGTAAGGTCTTAATGGACAAAATTGCTGAGGTCAGCGGTCCCTAAGCTTACACACTACTTAATCTAACTTAAACTAAATTACGCGAAGAACGACACGCACACCCATGCCCGAGGGAGGACTCGAACCTCCGACGGTAGAAGACGCGCGGACCGTGACAAGAATCCTCGGGCGGCGCGGCTCCCCCGCGCGGCTGCTTATGGTAAAAGATTAACTATTTTCTGAAAGATATTAGCCAAAGGAATCGTTCAGAACACAGTGCCACAATGCAACGTTGTCCCAATGCGGAAACGGAGCTATTTATCTGACGTCCAAAAGTACATGATCATTGGCTTTCAGGCCAAGGGTTGAAGCATTTTCGCAGCGGCTGAATTTTAAACTATTAGCTTGTCGCTCTGGTTAAAGTATTGCACTTAATGCAATGCAGTACATTCTCATTGCTCATCCCTTAGCCATCTCTGTTAGCACAGCGCGATGAACAGCAAATATGTTCATATCCATGCTGCTACTTGTCTTTACTGCCCTAATTAGTTATTCAAAAATGCAAAGTGTCGATTGATGTGGGATTTGCACTCCTAGTGCTTAACCCATACAGGTTGCCACCTTCCGAACCTGACTTACGCTCTTCCTGCACGCCTCGAAGCAGGCAGCGCAGCAAAAGGTGGTTATTCAGGCTTTCGACTGGTGGTCACATAAATGTGATTGGACAGTGTACGTGACAGGCGTAATGCCCTCGGCGTCAAGAGAAATACAGGGTGCTGACTGTGGTGTCACCGCCAGACACCACACTTGCTACGTGGTAGCCTTTAAATCGGCCGCGGTCCGTTAGCATACGTCGGACCCGCGTGTCGCCACTATCAGTGATTGCAGACCGAGCGCCACCACACGGCAGGTCTAGTCTAGAGAGACTCCCTAGCACTCGCCCCAGTTGTACAGCCGACTTTGCTAGCGATGGTTCACTGTCTACATACGCTCCCATTGCAGAGACGACAGTTTAGCATTGCCTTCAGCTACGTCATTTTCTACGACCTAGGAAGGCGCCATATTCAGTTACTATTAAGTACTATCTCCAAGAATGTATTCTTAACAGATAATATTGTGAATCATGTATCGTCAAGAGCGACGTTTATCATTAATGGATTAAAGTTAAGTATCAAACTAAATACGTCCGCTTTCTGAATTCTCATTCCTTGTCATGTTCCAGACCTCACGTCAGTATAGTTCTACCCCCCTCACGCTAACCTGCTTGAGCTAAAACGCGTGCATTTCGGCCTCCACTCGTGACACGGTGTTGGCTCTTCTGCTAACACAAAATTGCAGATGCGAATACTACCGAACTGTCAGTTTAACAAGTTGATCACTTGCTGCATAGATGATTTGATCGATTCTTTCATCGAGATATTGTGGAACGGATCAGTTAACCAGAGCAAGTAGACATTATTATTATTGTTGTTATTAACATTAATTAAAATATTATTGTTTAGTCGTGATCACGCAACTGCATATAAAACCTCGTGTTTTACAGGCGAATATTCGTCCATGGAATGGAAGGATCAGTCCAGAAGAAATGGTTTTAGTATATTTAAAACTTGCTTTGCTACCTGTCATACACTTTTCGTTACTTGACAAACTGCAGCGGGTGGGGCATGGAAGTACCGCTGCTGATTGATGGAATCCGTCCTTGGTGTCTGTCAAGAGGGGCTGGACCCCACCTGTGGCTTCCTGGGTTCAATTGATGGTATAGGAAAAGGGTATGTGCGCTAGCAACGGTCTCTTCGTTGGCCGCACTCGGCGCGTCTCTCTCAGCTCACGTCTCCGCAGAAGAGACCTTTAATGCGGCCGACGTCAGCCGCTGCTATAGAGCGCTCAGCATACGCCCTTGGGTGATGCTACACACACCGCCAGAGAAAGCTGAATACTCATGACCGCACTGCCTACTACTGTGATTGGACAGCGCGTCTTTTTAAGCCGCTACACTCAGAGATCAGCCTCGGATTATCCTCAGATTACTCTCAGATCACAATGGGCTTAAGGAAGACTTGCACTGAGACAGTATGAGCTTAGCACCACGCTATTGCTACTCCGACCGCTAGTGAATATTGTAATCCGGTGCTACTGGAACAGAGAGAGATTGCAGGGAGACTCAAGAATACAAATTTGTGGTTTCTTCATAGTGTTCATGCTGAGAATAAATATATTTATGTTTTAATCATTGTATAGTGTTCGATGTGCTCTAAAGTGTTCATCCACCTCGTTACACCGTCAGATATAACAGAAAAGTCTGGTTCCAAGTTTGTGATTGGTAACTACTTGCATCCACGGAGGAACATTCAACATATGTGCATAATGAACTAATCAAAATTTCTTTCAGTGTTGGCGGAGCTAACTGAAACTTTCCTGTTATAGATACAGCGAGGAGCTGAAACCGTGTGGATTTCTACATTTTTGCGTTACTCTTACAGTGTTCTTAAATTTGCGTGTCTAGTCTTCAAGGAATTGAATTTTGCACGCAATGGGAACTTGGGGAGAGCAACCACTCACGACAATATTCACTTTCAAAGCCAACAAATGGAACTTTGCTAAGAATCATTACCAGGCTGAGGGGAATACACCAAGCAAATACGACTCAAGTACAGAATGCCGGCGGGCAGGTGCAGACTGACCCCTACCACTATATTGATGAAAACCACGAGGAACGGGCGGAGTTCCACATACAGCTGTAGCACAGTTTCAAAATTTACAGAATTACAGGTCACTCACGACACTCTTTCTGTATTTCTTGGATAGGAGTACACGTTTTTCGTTTGTGCAGGATATTGCTCCCTCAAGCAGAGCCCAAATCGTACCCTATGAGGTAGTCGTTCTGAAGTTCGATGAATTTTCTAAAGCTCAGATTCATCTAGCTGCTACTCGTTTCAGTTCTTTCACACCATTCGTCTTAGTAACGATTGTTGTAAGGAATGGATCGCTGAACTAGAAGTTGTAAATTTAACTTCACTTCTGGTGCTTCTATTCAAGGCTAAATGCTTTGTAATAAATGGTTCAAATGGCTTTGGGCACTATGGCACTTAACATCTGAGGTCATCAGTCCCCTAGAACTTAGAACTACTTAAACCTAACTAACCTAAGGACATCACACACATCCATGCCCGAGGCAGGATTCAAACATGCGACCGCAGCGGTCGCGCGGTTCCAGACTGAAGCGCCTAGAACCGCTCGGCCACACCGGCCGGCTGCTTTGTAATACTATTATTCAGAACCACGCAGACAACAGATTATAGACTGATATCTGAAATATCGCGTTATTTGTCTCAATGACGTATTTAAAGTAATCGAAGTTCAGGAAGTAAACAACTTGGGGGTACTTGACTTTAATGTGCCTGTTGTTGCGACAATTCCGTCTCAAGTTTTTAGCGGGCTCTGCTCCATTTAGCTCATGTTGACAACAACCTGAAGCCATGACGCAAGCAGGACATAAGCCACTGACACTGCAAATTCATGCTCTCCGAAGTCTAGTGTATCATCATGCATGATGACAAATACGGCTTCTTCTGCAAAGCGGAATGCCGGCTCTCACATGTCAGGACACATACTGCAAGTATGCCGGCAAAAGCAGCGTTCACCAAAAACTGTTCCACTTACATCTAGATTTAAGTAAATAGAGATTAATATGGTCTCAGAATCTGAATCATTAACAGAATCTGCTGGAAATACTCACTGGAACAATAGTCGCGAGAGGACGGTTTGAAAAGTGAGGCACACAGTGCAAAACTTGTAATTTAGATCATCTGTCCTTACACAGAGAATCATCAAAAGGCTCGGTCTCTTGCAACACAGATTAAAGCAGTCTTCATAGAGTCAGAACTGACAGTCATATTTAGAGAACAAACCACAAACTATTCATAGCTTTCTAGATTTACAATCAATCTGTACCTCTTCAGCACATTAATTAATCAAACTACCTACGAGTATCTGAGATGCTCTCAGGTCCTAAAATCGGGTTTGCTTCTGACAGTCTACAACGGCGAAGGTACCTCTATTCTTGGGACGAGCACTTTTCTAGCAACAATCGAAATATGACTTTATCAGTCCAATTCATAGTAGTTCAGTCACGCTCGCCCGATATTTTTTCATGGATGCATTTAATTTGTTTGGATTAGATACTCACGACAATGCGTATGCTATTGATACGCAAGTTTTCCATGCCATCATTCATCAGTTGTGTGGAAAATATGGACATTTGTTCGATGAGACGTAGTAGCATGCAAAAAATTTTCAAGCACACCTTACACTCAAAGACAATGTGCAACCAAATTCTTACCACGCACGTCCGGTGAAGTTGCTTCTGATGTCAACAGATCACAATGAGCTAATTTCTGGAAACCTATTTCTGTTGGTCAGTGGACATCTCTGATTATCACGGGAAAATTAGGCTTTGTGCCGACTTTAAAGTAGCAGTTAAAGCTCTGGTTCTTGATTCGCTTCTGCCGTTTGGGAGCTTATGTAAGACGTAGCAGGTGGACGTTTCTCTTCTACAATTGATTTAGCCAATGCTGAAGTTCAATTTCCCCAAGATGAGGAAAGGAAATAATTTATGGTAGTCATACAGAAATCGGCTTGTATGAGTATCAGCGCCTTCCCTTCAGAAGAGCATCTGCCCCTGCGTTATTTCAATTCTTTCTTGAACAAATGAGGTTGAAAGCTCCGTCACGTTCAAGTGATATAGATGACAAACGTTTATCTGTACAAACGCCTGAACAACATCTAAAAAGTTTGAACTCTCGTTTTTCATATTTCAACTGCCACAAGGCTTAGTTTCAATTGTCAGAATTGTTCACTTTCCTATACTGAAACTGAATATTTGGGACATATCTTTGACATTCACAGCGCTCGTCTCACGACTAAGCGATTTGAGGCCATCCACAGATTAACTTCTCCCACATACGTAAGACAACTGCATGCAGTTCTCCTCAAACTGACCTATATGTTATAATTATTCCGAACGCTGAGCAAATTGTTGCCCCGTTACGTCGCCTTCAGCGTAAAAGTATTTATTCTAACAGAAAGGAGACTGCGAACAATCATTTTACTAGTTGAAAAAGTGATTGCTTAGTCGCCCCTGCGTTATTCATTTAGATCCGCAAAAACAAGTAGTGCTTGTAATTGATGCATCATCACATGGAATATGGAAAATTTTATGTCACAAGCTTGCAAACACTGAACGACTCATAGTATTGGCGCATAATACGTTGTTCATGGTCTATGTGAATTAGTCAGTTGATAAACGAACCCTTAACCATCATCTGCAGTGTTCCGAAATTTCGTCAATATCTGCATTTGAATGTTCATTCACATCTGACGAAAGATAAGCCTTATCGTACAGCACACAAGTTCCAACGTTGGTCATTACATCTTTCGTTTTATCAATACGAAGCATCTCTATCGTCCTACGACGGAGGATGCAAACGCAGACATTCTGCGTCGCTTACCTATGGGAGACGATCTGGAATTTGATGCATTATAAGTTTTTTTCCTTCAGATTAACCAATCTACTTCAAAAGCAGTGCAATGTTTTCCCACTGATTGTCGGCGGATCGCAGATGCTACTGAACAGAAGCAGTGACAATGATTGCTCTAGCACTTTTGATGGTTTAGCCTTGTAATGCCTTTCAGATGCAGCAGTAAGCAGATACTATGCGCACCGCAACAGTATTTCTATGCAGAGTGGTGTAATTATACTGCATATTCTTATTGAACAAGCGCAAATCGTGGTTCCTACATCACTACAGCAACATGTTCTTAAACTACTGCTTAGCGGACACTAGGGAATTGTCAGAATTAGACAGCTAGAACGCCAATACTATACGTAGCTGGGGCCTGACAGGCAGGTAAGAGAGATGACTGCCCACTGCCATGCATGTGCGGATAGTCGGACAGGACCGCTGCCGGAAATTTTTAATTAGTCTCGATTTGACGATTCTTAGCAATACATCTACATTGATTTTGCTAGTCCGTTCTGGATCACACAGTGGTTAATTACTGTCGATGCACATTATAGATATCCATTTTCACTTCTGTGAATTCGACAATTAGTGCCAGCACCATAAAGTGTCCATTTTTGTCTTTTGTTTAGAAGGTTTCACACCAAATATGGCTTTAGACAGTGGCCTACTGTTCACTTCAACGGAATTTGAACAATCTCGCCAAGAAAAGAGGATTCGTCACAACCGAACGGCGCCGTTCTTTAGTCAATCGAACGGTGAAGCGGAATGTTTCGTTCCCACTTTCAAAGCTCAGATGTCCAAACTTCATGCTTCGCACTCGAGGGAAAATGCTTGTTGTTGTTTCTCAGAATTGACCGCATGTTATCTTATTGCGACTCTTCTGTGGCGAAATTATAATATGATCATCGTCGCTCCGATCTGATGCATCCGTTTCACCCTCGGCAGCCTGTTTGAGACGCCAACCTCGCGACTAAGTTCCTCACAAAGGACAAAGTTTTCCATCGTGTCTTTAAGAAGCCATAGGAATCCAACAACGTTCTCGTGATTGTTGTGATCCTGCTCTAAATTTGCATGTTTCAGAAACTCTACTTGCATCACAGAATTCTGCCCCTGGGCAGTCCTGAACGATGCCTGATATTTTGGCACCTGGGTCGTCATAGAACGCTACCATAGAGGTTGGCCACTGCCCGTCTTCACATCCACTGCTGTCCCCGCCAACACTGTTGCAGCTGCAGCATCCGTCACCGTGCACAGAGACACCAGTCACGGCTATCGAGCCTGCATCAGCCACAACGGCGCCAGTGCTGCACCCTCTTGTGCCAAAGGATGGACATCCAACCTCCGGGTTTTTGGTAGATATCCAGAGTGCCTCGCAAGGCAAATGTCGGGACGACTGTTGGTTGGCACCATCTGTCATCGCATCACAGCCAACTTCATCAGGAGTACCACAGGGTAGTCCCCCATCCTCCCCTCCCCTTGTCGTAGCCTGGACCCACACCATGCGACGAGTAAGTGCAATTTTGAGAATGTGACTACTTCCTCAAAAGAAACATTAAAATACGGATAAAGAACTCACCATACACCGCCAGGTGGCGCTACACACGCCATCAGAGGAAGCCCAATACTCATCACCTCACAGACTGCTATTGTGATTGAACCGCGAGTCTCTTAAAGCTGCAGCACTGACAGCTCCGTTTAAGATAACCCTCAGATTACTCGCAGACCACGCCCAGCTTACTTGTGACATGCAATGAGTTATTATGACCCTAGTGAAATGCCATTGCTACCCTAACTGATACTGAATACGAGGGTTGCTCAGAAAGTAAGTTCCGATCAGTCGCGAAATGGACACCACAGCGAAAACCCGATGAAGCTTTGCACATATGTGTTGGGTAGCTTCTCTAGTATGACTGGCGATCGCATCAAGACGCTCTTTACACTTGTGAAGGCACTGTGAGCGAGTACAGGTGCCTAGAACAACGATGTCTCCTGCCAAGTAGGAGGGCAATCTGAGAGGCTTCGCCTTAATGAATGCAGCCCACCTAACTCAACTGCCACGCACTTCCTTCTTCATGACAGCTCTCCACCACACTCTGCAGGGGCACTGAAGACGCTCCTGCAGCCTTTTCGATAGAAGTGTTCGATCACCCACAACACAGCCCCAATTGGCTCGTCCTGTGTATCAACACTTGGATGCAGGCAATGCGCTATAGACCAGCGTATAGAATTATCGGAAACCACAGACGGCTGCTTTCTATGACGATGGTGTTGGAAATTTGGTATAACGTTCCGACAAATGTCTGAATCGGAGTGGCGACTATGTAGAGAAGTATCAGGAAAGTGCAGCTAACTCTTGAAAATAAAATGTTTCTGATTTTCACTGTGGTTTCCATTTAGCGACCGATCGGAACTTACTTTCTGGAGCCGGCCAGAGTGGCCGAGCGGTTCTAGGCACTACAGTCTTCAACCACGCGACCGCTACAGTCGCAGGTTTGAATCCTGCCACGTGCATGGATGTGTGTGATGTCCTTAGGTTAGTTACGTTTAAGTAGTTCTAAATTCTAGGGGACTGTTGACCTCAGAAGTTAAGTTCCATAGTGTTCAGAGCCATTTGAACCATTTTTTACTTTCTGGACAACCCTAGTATTTCAATCCAGTGCTAGTGGAAGTGAGCTAGACCGCAGAGAAACTCAATAATATAAAGTTATATGTGCGTAAGTACGAATTTAAACAAATAAATTTCTGTTTTAATCACTGTATAGTGTTTAACATGTTCTATAGTCCTATGGTCGACCTCGACTACAGTCTATACATACGGGAGTGTAAATGCAGTGGCCTGGCGCTGACCATACAAAAGTGTATGTGTTTCATTTTTACATGTAAATATCTCAGATCTTTACTAATCCGTTGAACCTAAAATATCATTTGACAGCGCCCTTGTCTCTGGCCTGGTTTAGCATCAGCTCGTAATATTTGCACTCACTCGGTGGGCAGGTAAGGTTAATGAAACAGTCTACAGTATGCATGTGCTGCCAGGGAGGTGGTGCGCTGAGCTGCTGTTCCTGGCATGCAGGGCACAGAGTCGGCAGTACTGCTCAGCATGTTCGATGTGGCCCTGCTGTGACCACGAGGAAGCTATCGGCATATTGGAATCTTGTGACAAGTCGCCGTGCAGCCCAGAATCAAACTCTGGACTGACGGCTGGGGAGAAACAGGAGGCCGCCTGAAGCGCCAGTAGCACTGAACTGGGTGGCCGTCTATTCATAAACCAGACAACCGGACAGTGGCAGGTACGTCGACGATCGGTCCTGTAGGGGCAGTGACAGAGTGTTGGCCGCCAGTGGTGTGGGCAGTCAGACAGCAGTGGTTGGTTCAAAGCCCAATGAAGATGTTTACAGCTGCGACATAGTTAAAACATGTCTCGAAGACACGCAATTGATACAGCTGGGTGCAGCAGTATTCCCCAAATGGTTGACCTCGATAACAGGCTGGAACTGCGGCTGTAACTGCACTGGCTCTGGGCTGACTGAAAAGATATTGGATGTGTTTCTCTTTTACACGTAAATGTCTGAAACAGAGTCAGTGAGCAAGGTCTGGTGACTACCACACTAAAGACAATCGAACTGCAAAAGCTTCCTGAATGTTGGATAGGGTCCCTGGCCACTAATGAACAGAAGTGGCAGAAAGTAAGTGGCTTGCTGTTGCTGAATTTGTTGGACAGGCAGGTCGTTCTCCAGCAGCAGTCAACATCTAGGACCCAGTGCTTTAACGCATTGAGCATAGGCTATGTTCTGTTCTATTACACTAATTTTCCATGAAGGAAAGTATTTCAGCTCTCTGAGTTCCTGTTATATAACCACTGATTCATTTGCAAGTATTTACTGTTGGTGTCTTCTACTTAACTGACCGTGACATTTAATTCTATACACTATTTAATCTCAAGCAGTTAGTCTCTAAGTCATTTTAGTACATTCTACATTTTGCTCTAACCTTTAGTTCTGTCAATCGCTGCGTCATTCCCCATTGTGGGAAGCGGATAGAGATCAGGAAACCAGTCCACTTGTTGCAAACTGAATTTAGCACCTCACACATTCTCATATTAATTACAAAGCATACCTCTAATAACTCGAATAGAAGTCACATGTATAATGTGTAGGCATACCATGGGTTTCCACCAGCACAGTGCCAATACAAAAAAACTATTGACATACTTCACCAGGACACTTCTCTTTCCGTTCGTCTATATGTATACTGTATTATTAACTCTTCAGTCTGACCTAACATGTAATGAAAATTATCTTCAAAAGTAAGAAGTTTCTGGCAGCCATACTACTGCCATGGTTGCCGTTGCACTGATATAAAAAAATAGTATGACTCAATGAATGGAATGAGCGTATGGCATTGTTGGCCGGGAGGCCCCATGCGGGGGAGTTCGGCCGCCGTATTGCAAGTCCCTTTTATTTGACGCCACATCGGCGACTTGCGGGTCAGTGATGATGAAATGATGATGAAGGACACACAACACCCAGTCCCCTGCCGGGAATCGAACCCGGACCCCCTGCGTGGTAGGCTGTAACGCTACTGCTACACTACGTAGGCGGACAGTATGACTCAATGAAAAAAGAAATCTGTGGCATCTTCCCAACAATATGTTACCTAAACTTTACTGTTTACAGTACTCACCCTGTTTACATAATTCCTGCTTACAAGAAAAAAACGGCTACTGTGGGCTATCCCTAAATCGTCTCAGCACCAATGGTTTCCCATGTGTAAGGCAGGAGCACTCCCAACACAGGCTTACGTAATGCGCTTTATGGTACCATAGTCAACAAATTACACCGGCACGGGGCAGTGCGACCTGGTAAATTACATTTTGTGCCTGTTAATAGAGCTAGTGGTTCGGCTCATTTCCAAATACAAGTGAATCTAAACTCTGCGTGGCGAGAAACCTGGCTACAACGGGACAAGGAAAGAAGGTGAAAGGATATGAGGAGGCAAAGATGCCTGGTATGAAAATCAGAAGCCTTCGCTGCTACTCACATAATTATGTTGCGGCCAAGTTCAGCCACCAATAAAGTCTTCTGTCATCATAATGAAGCGTACGTTACTCATTGTTTCCAAACCATCCCGCTTCTGTAATGATCTCCTGCACTTATATCGTTCGGCAAGAGTGACAGGCTTCAGACACACTTTACTAAGTATATAAAACATTTTTTTATTACGTCCGTTGAAAGTGAACAGTCATTGGGTGTGCCCTCGTCTGTGGCAAGATTTGGCATTGGTTCATAGTATTTCCCCCTATGAAGTGGGACAGGACGGTGAAACAAACAGGTTGTACACACTCGCACTCCTGGGGTTGTGGTGCCATGAATTTGCATTGCTAGCATTCTGGGCGATGACTTGGCGGTGGCAGCCAGGGCAACGAATGCGGCTCTGCTACGGACTTGGGGAGGCAGTAGCGTTTTATAGCTATGCGGTAGGTCAGGACGTCGCCTAGAGTCAAACTCAGGACTAATAGCTGGGGAGCACTGAAGCTGGCGGTCAATCTCTGTCACGTGCTGCACCCGACTGTTTAAATCCCGTATCACGGCGCTGAGTAAGCGGGTGGAAATAGCGTTTCTGTGTCACACGGAAATGTCTGAAACAGGGTCTGTGACTGCGATCCGGCAGCTGCCTGACGCAAGTGGGTCGAACAACAGAAGTTTCATGAGGCTGGTCGGGGTTCCAGGCCGTTGACATATGGAAGCGCTAGTACGTAAGTTGTTTACTGTTGCTGAAGTTGCTGAATAGCAGGGTGTTTTCTGATGGCGGTCAATGCTTGTGGCACTAGGTTATTTGTAAGGCACTGAGCAAAGGCTGTGTTCTATTACAATACAAAATGATAAAGATGTTTCTTGTTGCATAGTATACTCTTTTCCGAGCGACCGATAGTTAAATAATGGATAACAAATATATTTTTTCGTAGAGATGGATTATTTATAATAAATTCCACTAGCCAACATTTGCAACAGTTTTAGGAGCCTCAAGTTCACTTTGACATACCTTAAGCGGCGGTAAACTGAAAATATTGGCCATGAAGATGAAGCAGCCGATCGCAACGCAGCGTTTTACCGACCATCAAAAGGAAACAACATATCAATATATAGCCTCCATCTTAGCCGCCGGCCGCTGTGGCCGAGCAGTTCTAGGTGCTTCAGTCCGGAAACACGTGCCTGGTACCGTCGCAGGTTCGAATCCTGTCCCGGATATGGATGTGTGTAATGTCCTTAGGTTAGTTAGGTTTACGTAGTTCTAAGTCTAGGGGAGTGAAAACCTCAGATGTTAAGTTCCATAGTGCTTAGAGCCATTTGAACCATCTTAGCCATGCTGAAAAATATCTGAACCATTTGATCTACTCACCAAGTATAAAAGTATCCGAAAGATCTGGTTATTAGGCAAAATGACTTCCATGTTTAAAAGTACCTGAACGCTCTGATCTTTTCGTGAAAAGCTACCATGTTTAATATTATCCAAACAATCCCTCCATGAATAGAAGTATTTGGTTCTTAATCAAGAATTTTTATGGATCTTCACACGAGTGGCATAACTCGTAACCGCTGATGTAACTTATAGGTTAAGTAACATTTAGCTTAGTTTTATCTCTGTACAACACTTGGCGTGTGGCACAAGATGCCCCCAAACTAAATTCTTCCTTCCACATCCATACTGTTTGTATCATTTTTCAAACACACACACACACACACACACACACACACACACACACACACACACACACACATTGGTGATACACAATTACTGGTTATGTGAAGCGTGACTATGTTATTACCACATCTCACCTGACAGCTGAAAAGTGACTGTGTACTCCAGAATTAAGTGTTGCAATGCTGTTTTCATTGATAAATTGTCTATAATATTTATAAAAATTCACAAAGATATTGGAATTTCGATCTTCAGCTTCCTTGAGGCTATGTCACTAATGATACAAAGCTCAAACTTTCATCGCCTTTGTCTTTAGAAGTTATTCTGTAATGCTTCCCCTTACCCACCACCTCTTTAGGAATGAAGAGTAAAAACACATCGTTCTGTACACAACAAGACTATAATATATGTTTTTGACAGAGTGATATAGCTTTTTTCACTAATTTCCATCGTAGGCTTCCTGAGTTTATGTGCCGCTAGTAGTACCAAACCGCACTTTCGAAGAAAGCTGCAAAATTCACCGATCGATGTTAGGGCTCTCCAAACTGTTTAAAGTCTGTATTTTGTTCCCTTCTAGTAAACAACTACTAAAAAATACTAAGATGTAATCAGAGTGCACCTGATACGAAATGCAATAACATGTTCTTCCATCGTTGCTACATTTGCGTACAGTTTAGCACAAAAAAGTTAAAAAATTGTCCCTTATGACCTGATTGTTAATCGCCGACTCGTGTACGTTTGTTGCGCTACTGTTTCCGAAAATGAATCGTCGTTAGCTAAACACGCTACCTGTCGTGCTACTTGTTAACTCTCTAAGGATCTACTGATAAGAGTTGCTGTTTCAATAAAAGTCGAAAAACGGTATATGAATTTAAAATGATATTCACTTCTTTCCGGTCGCTAAAACCTTAGCTTCCAACGATATGTGATAGTATGCTGATGTGTAGAAATATTGTTTCTGAGACAACTTCTGCGTGCCATTTGTGACTTGCGAAATATTTTGCGATTTTTATTTATTTTGCAAATGAATGATAAGTCTGTAGCTGCTTCATCAATGGGGACACCTTCAACTCCTTCCACTGGTGTTCGTGATTAGGAGCCAACCTTACAAAATGATGCAAACTGTTATAACATTCTGCGACATAGAAACGAATTGCTGAAACCGCTGTGCAGTCTATACTTTAGTGAACAGTAGCTTCATTGCACATCTAATCAAAATTAAATCAATTAATATTTAATACTTTTATCATTTTTGCGATGTCGAACCGCGTGCGTTAGTTCTGTTTTTGTTTGCTGTGCTGGTACGAGGACGTGCTGAACTCACTGTCGTTTGCACAACTAAGGTTGGCTAGGTTGGCTGAACCAAAGCTGCTGTCGGTACTCACTGAGACCATTCGGCGTATATTGTAACAGCGACTGCCATCAGTGGCCACACCGTTGCTCTTTAGAAAGTGACTGTATAACATGTAATACATGTCGTATTTCATGCATTACAACTTGTTCTTATCTGGTAGTTTATTACGGACAGGAAAGGAAACTCAGTCTGGAAATTTTTAGAGAGCTTTGGCATCATGGTTGCAATGGGTTAATTTCACAACCTTCCTATAAAGCTCGCTTTTTTTTTGTACCACGAGAAGAACAAATCCGCACTAGGCCTAATATGGAACGAGCGGGGTAGTGAACTCGGGAGAACGACGGTTCCAACCCGCGTTCGGCGATCCAGATTAACGTTTTCGGTGATTTCCCTAAACCGTTTAAGCCAAATGCCGGGATGGTTCCTTCGAAAGGGCATGGCCTTTTCCCTCACCATCCTCCCCTAATCCGAACCTGTGCTCCGTCTATACTGACCTCGTTGTCGATGGAACGTTCAACACTAATCACGTCCTCCTGCGCCTAATATGGAGAGTAATAAAGAAGCAATATTATCTAATTACTAACATACATTATATTCATTCACTGCTGAACGTGATGCATTATCATCTCCATTCCTAAAATGGTGCTTGAAGAAGTGATGCATTCCTGAAATATTTCTAATATGCCAGGTGATGAAAGTTTGATCTTTATACCTCCAGTGACATAGCTTCAAGTATACTTAAGATTGAAATACAATGTTTTTACGTACCTTTTGTAAATATTAGTGACAATCTAGACATGGAAATCACGGTGTAGGCTTCAGGTGATTAATGATAATAACACTGTGCTGCTTTTCATCAATACTTTGTGTGTGTGTGTGTGTTGAAAGGTGGCTACACTGTGCCACTGCGCCAGAGAGTGCGCCAAAGAGTACTATTAAGCCGCCTCCACAGTGCGTGTTAAGAGATCGTGGCAGTCAGTGTGTGTTGAGAGCTCGCAGAGGACAGTGCTTGTTATGAGATTGTAGAGGAGAGTGCTTGTTGAGAGTTCATAGCAGTCAGTGCTTCCAGAGAGCTCGTAGAGGACAGTGTGTGTTAAGAGTTCGTACTGAGATGTACTAGTGGGCACTGCTTGTCGTGAAGTCGGAGTAAGATGTTGTAGTAAAGAGTGTTGTTCCTTGTCTTATGCAGTGATTTGATGGGAGAGATAGCAGATGTTATTGTAATGAGTGCATTTCGTCAATATATGAAGGTAAAATTTATTATGTTCCTTTATTAGTTGTGTATCTGAAATAATGTGTCACTACAGGTTCAGTCAACAAAGCATCTGGCTTGTGTTCTTGGATTAAAGTGTAATTGTGATTTTTTTGCGTAATTATAGTTTTTCTAAATTTCTTTTGTCACGTCAGTATAATTGGTATCAAAATTCTTGTCTTGTTGGAAAAGAACCGTGCCAGATGTGGACGTTGAGTCACACTCCCACATACAGAACAGTTACTCTTGTGCTCATTGGTTTCGTAGATTTTTATAGTTGCTGGGGTCTTAATTAATTAACTGTGTTTACGAAAATTTTCTTACATTGTTCTTTGCAGTCAGATTGCGTAATAATACTAGTCAGGGCCAACCGTTTACGAGACTTACGTAATCGGACAGACAGTTACAAAAGTACAATCAAATTTATTTAATTAAGCCCCCATGCACGTGGCGACCGCTGCTTCGGATCGTCCCTTGGAATTGTTCTGATTGTGAAAATTGTAGACTGTAGTATTGTTGTAGTAAATTTGAGTTTAGTGATTGTAGTCTGTATTGAGTGTGTAGATTTGGTAATTAGCATTCTTCTAATGGTATTTTTCAAAATTTAATTTTATTGCCTTGTATACGCGTTTGACAAATTAGTGCAATTATTTCAATTGTCCGATCAATCGTGTTTGAGGGAGTCATTGCATGTGAATGGTATTGTTGAGATAAAGAGTCACCGTGTGTAATTTTCGTACAGTGACGAATCTTTCGTATATTTTGTAAATGATTACGCGATCAATGAAAAAGGCAAAAATGATGAATAGTGAGAATAACGAAATTGTTGACATGGCGAACTCGCCAACAGAGGAAAACAGTATGATGGATAATGAGGTGGAAAACAATGTGATAAGTCGGGAAAATAGTCCGGAACCATTTCAAAATTTTTCTCAATCAGAAAATTTACAGAATCTGAGATTAACGACAGAAGATTCTGAAATAGTATCGAACACAGATAGCCTTACAGCTGTGACGAAGGAAGTTAGTTTTGCGGGAGATGTTAGGGGCGAAAGGAATTTCGAACCAGTTACTATGGAGCAGTTGATGAGCGTAATATTAAATTTTCAATCTGAATTAAAAACACAGATAGGAACAATGGAAACACAGATGGGAACTTTGCGATCTGAAATTAAAACTGATATGGGAACAATGGAAACACGGATGGGAACAATGGAAACACGGTTAGGATCTGAATTAAAAACAGAGATAGGAACAATTAAAACAGAGATGGGAACTTTGACAACACGGTTATGCTCACGAATAGGGACATGTTTCAAAAATACGAATGATGAATCAAAGAAAGAAATTAGAGAAGAAGTACAACCGATTTTGAATTCTCACAATAATAGTTTAATTTCATCAGAAATTAGACAAGAGGAACAGGACAGAGAACAGGAAGAAAGAGATCGCGTGATAGTACAGAAATTTCCAGAGCTAAATTCACAACGTGCACAAGATAAGGAAGAAATAATTGAAGGAACCGAGGAATCCGTGCCAAATGACAGAATAAATAACTTAACGCAACAGTGTGAACAGTTAACTACCAAATGTGTCAGTACTGAAACCCGAGTCGCGACACTTACGGAAGACGTAAATAAACAGAAAGAACAATTAAGTGACTCATCGGAAAGAGTTGAGGAGATCTCAGATAAATTGACAAGTGTTAGTTTAGCAGAAGGGTGTGAAGAAAGTAATTTGTTTCATTTACGGGATGCGACAAGAGAGCGCCAGGCGCGTGAACTTGACAACAATCGTTATTGGGACTGGGACAGACGCGGTAGGTCTTTGTCGCCACGAGGCGAAAACTTTGATTATAAACGCTTTTTGACTGTCCGGAAATTTACGATCTTCCGCAATTCTAAGAATGACATACATCCATGTGCATGGCTAGATCAATTTACGTACGCACTTCCGCCAGATGTGCCACTAAGTCACAAACTAGAAATTATGTGCAGCTATTAAAGTCCTCAGGGGATTCACTACTCTAAGTGAATATGTGCCGTAGCGAGCATAGGGCCCCGAGCTGTAGTGGTGCTATTTCTCTTTTAGTTTTCTGTACCGCTACCTACTCTTTTACTATTCTTTGCATCTGTCAAACGAACTCTTCGACTATCAATCTATCTAGTGAGTAGATAAACAATAACCGGATATGACTGTTTTACCCAAAAGTGACTTTGTAAATTACCATGTGGAGTTACTGTACTTTCAGCCGCACTCATTCATAGTTTAAACGAAACGTTACCTGTTTCTCTTCGTGATAATATTACTTCTTATGTTGATGACATTATTATTGCTAAACGTTCTTGGAGTGAGCACAACAAAATTTTGGATTCATTGTTACGTGTCTTTGCAAGAGTTGGCATTATAGTGAACTTAGAAAAATCTGAATTTGGTCGTTCTCAGGTGAAATTTCTCGGTCACATTATTTCTACAGAAGGTATTCTTCCTGATCCAGAAAAATTAGATGCTATTCGTAATTATGCTGTTCCTACTACAAAACGTGACGTTCGTAGGTTCCTTGGTGTCTGTAATTTTCTGCGACGCTGGTCGTTTAAAAATCTTGTCAGTTGGTCAAAAGGTGTTAATTAAGTCCCACCGTTTGTCTCATAAAGGAAAAGGCTTGTGTCGCAAATTTTTTCTGCTTTATAAGGGTCCATATAGAATTCGTAAAATTATTCATGATAACACTGTCGAAGTAGAAACTCTTAAATCACGACGCTCTAAAGGAATACATCATATATCAAACGTTAAAATTTTTGTGGAATGACATACTTGTGAGAAACTAACAGCTACATGTAAACACGCAGAGAGTACAAGGATACCGCGCTGTGTTTTGGCGGCGGCACATACTCAAAGCAACAGTCAAGTCTGCGCGCCGCACAAGGCAGTCGTTGACCGCAAACAATTGCTTCCTACGTCACGCGCCTACAGCTGATCGAGCGCTCAGTGCGAATGCACTGACAGCCGTAAACAAACACACAGTCTAATTTCTCCGACTAAATTCAGTATAAAGCTATAGTGACTTGATGAATTCTGTTATTAACATTCAGTATTTTCCAGGATACGGTTGTATAAAGTATTTAAGAACTTCAGGTAAATTCTGTGCGTGTCCGACGTTAAGACGACCTGCTATCGAGAAAATTTCAGGAAGAATGTAATTTCGAAGAAGAAAGTAATAAACTAAAAAAAAAAGGGTAACTATTAATTGAGTTCATTTTCAGGTAACAAATTTCCACTTAGGTACGTACTTTAGACGTAATTTGCTGCTCGCGATTACGTGATTCATACTTTGTGCTAATTTCATGTTCTATGAATTTACTTGTGAAGCGACATGCTTGCATACATTTACTGATTTTGACAATTATTGATTAATGAACTGGGTTGTAACTTGTGTATATTATGCATCGCTTGGCTGCTATGCTTTTTCACTGATGTCATATTTTTCTATTATGTGCCTGCTGTGCTTATTTATTTAAATTATAATTGTTATCTGATTAATTGTGCTGACTATGATTATGTATGTATGTTGTACTTTGTCATTTATCTGCTTGCGCCTTCATGTTTACTTATTAGGATGACACATGAACATTTAATTGCTTATGCTGATATGATGCTAATGACCTGTTTATTACGTAAGATATATGTTTGCTGCTTTTTGTATGGATTGCATATTTACACATTTCTGTTTTGTTGTCATAACTACTCTTTAATTTGGTGTATAGCAATGCTGATGTACAGTGTACGAACATAGAGTTTAGGTTACAGTATGTATTAATTATAGATTGTTCGCTTGGCAGAGCCTCGTTGGAGGAATTGTGCTGCATCCACTTGTTGACTGGTATATTTACTCGCTATTGCTTGTTTTGCTTACGCTCAGTGCCTTATATTTTTAAGATAAGAAAATTCACTGCTATAATTCGACGAACGACATTAGTACAAGAAAGTCATTGAAGTCACATGAGCTGAGGTTTTATGGAAGCTGTATAAATTTATGCTCATAGGAAGGAAGCTAACGACATGACAGACCGAAACTAGGTTTAGACTATTGACAGCATTACACTGCATTTTTCGTGAGCAATTGAAATAGGAAGTGACACTTGACACAAAAAAATACTCCACATGTTTGCTTCTGTCTGCCATAATTCTTGAAGTGGTGTACACACTGTGAAATATTATGATCATTCACACTCCGTAATCGTACTTAATTACTGAGAGTTATTCGAACTAAGTCTGTTAGAGGTCAGGTATGCATTTCTTTTATTTAATGATGGACAAGGAACCCAAAATGTATCTTATAATTTATAATGAGTAGAAAATTTGGGTCAGATGGATTACACAGAGGTTGTGTGTGGACACTGTGTCTTCGGATTATATGGGATGCTGAATTGAAGTTGCATTAGGATTTTATCTGTACTTGTTCAAGGAGACTGATTAGAGGAAAGAGTTGTTATGGAAGTGAAATGATATTGGTGCTGAGGTTTATATGTAGCGACGTATTATTGAGATATTGAGAGTATATTAAGTTGTTGATTATTGGAGTTTTTGTGGACAAGAGGTAAGGTAAATGATATTGATGATAAGACGTATTGAAGAGGTATTATTGAGGTATCATTGAGATTATGTGATGCAGATGATTATTGGAGTTTTGGTGTATAAGAGGTAAAGTAAGTGAGGAGCATATTTTTTTTTGTTGGTCTTATGGAACAAGGAGGATGAAGAGAGCAGACTAGAACACTAAAATAGAAGGAAGATAGTCTATACACACACTTTATTAAATAACTAAGCAGTATATACTTTTTTTTTTGGAGAGAGGAAGTAATTGCATATCTTGGCTCACTGACAGTTGTTCAGCAACAGTACATTTTGATCTGGCTTGGCAAACATTGGTCTTGACATGATGACTATGACGTTGACTAACTATTATTGACTGTTATACATTGCTGCCAGTACTAGTTGATACACATGATGAACATCAGATTTTGACAGAATTACATTTACACAGTTAACACTATTCAATTACACAGTAGTACTTAATGTGGATGAAAGATGAGTGAGTGTGTTTTGTGTGTTTTGTGTGTTTTCCTTTCCTAATCCTACCCACCTATCTCCTAAATATTATTTTATTTGTTGGTAGTGGCTTGCACTGACACCCATAAATATTATAGGTTTACTGGTATTTGTGTATTGTAATAGTTAATAGGACAATTATCTGATATCATTTGTGTGTTTGTTATGATTTGTATGTTACTGTAAAAGCATTTGTATGTGCATTCAAACTATTGTTCATGCCTGAACTGTCTGATTAGTGAAGATAAATAATCTGAACTGTTACCTGCACTTTTCAATATGATGTGTGACACTAGGACATGTTTAATTTCTGCTCATAAACTCTGATAAACAGTGTGATCAGTGCTAGTGAATTTTTTGGAACTGCTTCTGCTGAGAGATGTGACTTTTTGCTGTTTGTACCTGCTCAACATTGCTGGGTGCAACTGATGGACTACTCCTACTGAAATGGTGTCACTTGTTGGTGTCTGCACCTGCACTCAACATTGCTGGGTGCAACTGATGAACTGTTTCTACTGAAATGAAGTCACTTGTTGCTGTTTGCACCTGCTCAACATTGCTGGGTGCAACTGATGAACTGTTTTTACTGAAATGAAGTCACTTGTTGCTGTCTGCACCTACTCAACATTGCTGGGTGCCTCTGATGGACTGCTTCTACTGAACTAGTGTGACTTGTTGCTGTGTGTACCTCTGCAACTTTACTGGGTGCCACAGATGGAACTGCTTGTGCTGAAATGATGTCACTTGTTGATGTCTGCACCTACTCAACATTGCTGGGGGCAACTGATGAACTGTTTTTACTGAAATAATGTCACTTGTTGCTGTCTGCACCTGCTCAACATTGCTGGGTGCAACTGATGGACTGTTTTTACTGAAATGGTGTCACTTGTTGGTGTCTGCACCTGCTCTCAACATTGCTGGGTGCAACTGATGAACTGTTTTTACTGAAATGAAGTCACTTGTTGCTGTTTGCACCTGCTTAACATTGCTGGGTGCCACTGATGGACTGCTTTTACTGAAATTGTGTCACTTGTTGGTGTCTGCACCTGCTCTCAACATTGCTGGGTGCAACTGATGGACTGCTTCTACTGAAATGAAGTCACTTGTAGGTGTCTGCACCTACTCAACATTGCTGGGTGCAACTGATGGACTGCTTCTACTGAAATGGTGTCACTTGTTGCTGTCTGCACCTACTCAACATTGCTGGGTGCCTCTGATGGACTGCTTCTATCGTAATACTTTTCTGCGAAGTAACAGACGTATTTTTGTGACCATATTCACATTTGTTTTTATTAATGTATAGGTACTCCGATGTATGGATATATTACAGTGATATGGTTCTTGTGTGTATTCATTTCTGTGAGACTGTCGTAATCTTTGACTTACTTGTAACCGTTGTGGCGCGAATGCGTACAGAGCAGTCTTTGTTTCACTTTGCAGAAGTTAAGTTGTTATTTCGCTTTGTAAATGAACATTCAAGCCTTGTGTTTGGTTAAAGGGGAAATTAAATATATGAAGATTGATAGAAAACTGTTTTCTTGATGATATGACAATTAAGAAGAAGTGTATGTGAATTTACAAGAAGTTTAATAAAAATGTGGATCGTGAACACCAAGTCAAAAATTATTTCTACCATACCATTGTTCTGATCCGGGATTGTTTGATCATTAAGAATTTCCTGAAAAACGCATTCAAATATTGCTAAAATACAGATCTGGACCTTCTAGCAGTCAAAGTGGAATCACCCTAGAATCGACAAGATGAGCCATAAAAACTTCTACGAAATCTACGTGGAAATCCATTCAAGATAAGTGCCAGAATTAATGACTTTTTTACAGTGACTTCATTATTTCCATTCTGACGATACCATCCACAGTCAATAACTTTGTTGTTGCCCGATAAAGCGAACATATGCTGCGTGAGCAACATTATTAATCTGATTTCTAACCTACTTTGCAAGTGGTGGTATTGTTAGTGTGTGTGTGTGTGTGTGTGTGCATGGGGAATGATGGCACTGTGTGGGTGTTTGCGTATGTTTATGTATCTTTGATAAGTGATAAAAACAATTTAGAGGAGGAAATCGAAATTTTGGGGGCTCCACTGTGCCTCACACCAACAGTGGTACAGGGATCGAACTAAGCTCGCTGGCAGATGCTGCTTAACATATAGATTAGATCAGAAGTTGCAAGTTAACCCAGTATTTTCAACATCTTTAGGTATTTTTGATTAATAATGGAATACTTTTAATCAGGGTGCAATATGCAGATATTTTGGATACTTTTGAAAATGACACTAAATTCTAATTGTTTGCTTACATTTGAACATCATGCCAATATTCAGCTTACGTGATGTTCATGTATTTTGATAAAAAATACAGGTCGTTAGGATACCTTTGAACGTGGTGCAAAATTCAGATCATTTCACCATTTTTGAACGAGGCATAAATAGTGGCTACATACTGTGTGCCAAAGGTTAGCACCATCGTTCAATAACATCGCTGAAACAGAGATGTGGTGTGGTCATCTCACTGGGCAGAAGTGCGTGTCGAGAGAGGAGAAAAGTTAGGTTCTTACAGGCAGTCATATAGCACGGTTGTCTGTCTTTCCACTGCGGCGACTGATAAATTCTTTACGAGTCGCATGTCTTTCAGTAATATCTGGATGGCGCAAAGTGTTAATTATTCATGCAGAAAAGGAGTTACCTCCTGGTAGTTTGACAGTGCAGAAGACGCGCTCGTCTGCAGTTTCTGGTGGATGGGCAGTTGATTATATGAGTCGCTATATTTCAGAATTGACTGTATGGTAGGGAGTGAAAGTATTTCTGGGTGGAAGAAGTATGACAGACACATGGAATGGCGCGAGCGTTAACCGTGTTGCTCTTGACCGGAGCCTTGGGAGTCTCTGTCGAGCATAACTGGTGTGGCCAGTTCACCAAAGCTACACATTTTTTAGTGATCTGGACTCAACACGCCTCCGTAGTCTCATGGTATGATCAGTATGTTAAGCAGTGGTCGCATTTTATGGGAACATGTAGGGCAGTACAAGTCATGAAATCTTCCAACACGGACTTGCTAGACTACAATAACTACCCAATATAAGCGATTGTTTCGTGATTATTTATCTAGCTTTGCTCTCGCAATGGCGAGCAATTAGTGGGGTTTCATGTCTTGTTTGACAGTGCTGGCCGCGAATCTGTGTTGTGGGTGTGTGTTATCTAACCATATGTATTGTTCCTAAGCTACTCATGTTTCAGGGACACTTCTGCACTTGAGTAAGAAAATTCTTCATGCGTATTAAAGGATGTAGCCATGGACGTGGCTCCTTGTTGGTATGGATGACAAAAATACATAGATCCAGATTTGTGAAGCTTGCGAAGTTAATTTGGAGTAATTTCTGTAAGTGGGATTAATTCTCCAGAATTGTTATTAATACATTTACTGAAGCTGCCCGGCTAGCCGCGCTGTCTAACGCTATGCTTCCCGAACGGATAGGTGGATTAGTGTCGAGGTCCAGTGTGCGGACCAGCCTGTGGATGGTTTTGACGGCGGTTTTTCATCTGCCTCGGCGAATACGGGCTAGTTCCCCTTATTCCGCCTCAATTACACTATGACGGCGATTGCTGCTCGAACACTGTCTCTACGTATGCGTACGCCATAATAACTCCACCATGCAAGCATTTGGGGCTACAGTCGTCTGGTATGAGACGTTCCCAGGGGGGTTGGGAGGTCCACTGTGGGCCGAACCGCACAATAACCCTGGGTTCGGTGTGGGGCGGCGGTGGGGTGGATGGACTTCTGTGGCCTGTTGTGGGGTTGTGAACCACTGAAGGCTACGGCGGGATGCAGCCTGTCCGTCGTTTCTTGGTCCCCGATTCCATACACAATACACACAAACATTTACTGTAGTTTATCTTAACTATTGTGCTCTTGATTCCCTTGGAGAGTTTGTTTTAATTAAGTGGTGATACTAAGGCACTGGTCATAATTAATACTATCTTCATCGTATTATTGGTGTATGACAGGCTTACCTTGTTCCTTTTTATAAATATATAGTTCCTGCAAAATGAACACCGCGCACAGCTGTATATTAATGTCCCACGGGATACGACTGGTTTCGTGGCCTATAGCAGCATCCTCAGGTGTACATCTGGAAAGAAAGCAATAGAAACTTGACAATTTTTACCATCCAACTGACTGAGTTCACGACGTTACAGTCATAAAAAGCTAATACTGACAATTAACAAACATACACTTTAATAAAAGGAGAAAACACACACCCTGAAGGAATTATGCTAATGGGACGGAAATTGGCACTGTGATACACATGGACGAACAAACAAATAACAATTTCAGAAAAAAACTGGATAATTTATTGAAGAGATAGAACTTCAATGACTGAGCAAGTCAGTAACGTGTTGAAGTAAAAATTCTCGCCGTGGGTAGGAGTTTCGTTATCTTGCTGCAATGTAAGAAAGGGCAACAAAATGGAGCGTGTAACATCGTTGACGTACCGCTGTGCTGCAAGGGTGCAGCGGGTGACAGCCAACTAAGTCCTGCTATGAAATGAAATGGAGCCCCAGACTATCACTCCTGGTACGGCTACAGTCAGGCTGGTATCAGCTGGTGCCGGGAAGTCTCCAGACACGTCTTCGCTGATCATCTGGCTGATTTCGAAGCGGAACTCATCACTGAAGACAAGTCAGCCCGTGAGTTTCCAGGTCGAATTTGTTTTCGGATAATTCCTTCATTATGCGATTATTTCTATCTTACTCCGTAGAGTGCACTCACGTTACTTTTAGTAATTAAAAACATTAATTTGGGACAGAAGGAGGACCCACCTTTGCTTATATAACAGTATTACCCGCCAAGTGCAGATAATTATTTAGAAAAGCGGGCTGAGTTCATCCACAATAAAAAATCGGGACAAACCAACAACCAAAATAATTATCAGCATTTGCCGGTAATTTCCTTTTATCTGCAAAGATTGGGTCCTCCTTCCGTCCTACTTTGTTGTTTTTTATTTCTAAAAGTTATATATCTTTAATAACTGTCAGTACCAGGCTTTAATCAGTGTAATGTCATGACCTGGATCCAATGGACAAAACTAACTGTCACTTAGGTCTTTATTCTTTTCTCTTTAGATGTGCTCCAAAACATGTGGCTATAGGCCATAAAACCGGTCGTGTCCCGTTAACGAGTATTATACAGCTGTAAGCGGTGTTTTTTTTCCGCAACGTGTATTATCACAACTCCGAATGCCAGGAACACATTTGTTTCTAACATGCTTGTAAATTGATTATAAAGATGTTATTAAATTTCAGCAGGGTTTCTTGTCTTTTTTAATTAATTCTGGTAGATTAGGCATAACGTGTTGTTATTCCCCAACTGTTATTGTATTGCACAGATTAAAAATTGTCCTGCTCTTTATAAACAGTTTTTAGGAAGCTAGGTTGTGTGTCTGTCATTTCCCCTAATCTCACACTGCCATTAGCATCTGCTCTGTTTTTCAGGAGTTATACGCTGTTTCATTTCATCCGTCAGTGAAATATTGTGCTGTGATTGGCTGTCTCGTTTTCGTGGTCAGTATTTTGAAATTTATGCCACTGTGGCGTCATGTAAGGGGACATGGCTTGAGAGGCCATGAAGATGACGTAGATGAACCGGACTGTTGTTTCCACGTCGTGTGCGACGTCATGTGCTCTAAGTCAGTGACCACACATGGTGTCGCCACGGTTCAAAGGCGGTCAAAATGACCAGGTTACCCTTAGCTATTCTGCTCCAGTACATGTATTATGTTCGTGCAGTTTAAATGCCTCATTCCTAGAAGAGTTACCAGCAAGACGACACTTGTGAACAACATACATTACTTTTAACACTTGCTTTAGTGTAATTAATAATTTAATTCTAAGTTATGAGTAATCCCAGAAAATTATTCCATATGACGCTGCTGAGTGTATATAGGCAAAATACGTCGTGAGGTTGATTCGTTTGTTTCCAACACTAGCGATTATACAAGGAGTAAAAGTAGCTGACCTTACATGTTTGAGCATCTCGTTAATATGATTCTTCCAATACAAGTTTTGAGCAATATGTACACCCAAAATTATTGGAGTGTTCGCTCTATTTTCTGACTATGGAGATACTGTTTTCAGATTACCACTTTGCAAAACGTATTGAACAATCTCTTCTATTGATTTCTATCTAACTTTATATGTTATAAAACCTACCAATTCTGCTTAACGGATGTGAAGTGGAAGTCCACTAACAACTACAAGGAATAAGGCAGGACCCAGAAAAAGACTTATGAGACTCTCTACAAGATTCTTCCGCAGTCTCTAAAATTTTCTTTCTTTCCAACATAGTTGAAATTGCTCAGTGCAACGTTTTGCGTTTTGTTTGTTAAGTACGATTCCAACCAGTTGCGTGTAAAGCCATTAGTTCCACATAACTTGACTTTTTGTAAGAGCATATAGTGATCTACGCAATCAAATGCCATGGACAGATCACAAAAACTAACAACTGACAATATTTTGTTACTGAAGTCATGTAATATTTGATGAGTGAATTTATAAACAGCAGAATCGAGCATATACCTAGTAATCCAAATTGTGATATGATAAGTAAATTGTTACTAATTTTAATCTGAAAGTACACTTGAATATATGATTTGTTCGAATTTGTTCAAATATTTTGGAACAGACGCCAGAGAGGAAATTGGACGTTAATTATCTAAGTCATTGTTGCAAAATATTGCCTCGAAGTATTTACAGAGGAATGGAAAAATGATAGAAGAAAAATTTGGAAAAAAACAGTTCCAAACAAATAGAGGGGCACACGCAACTTATCTTAGAAGATAAGTACATTTATTGCATTCGATGAATACGAGAAGGATTTTGACATTGTAAACTGTAATACCCTCACTACATTTTTGGAGGTAGTGGAAATAAACTACAGGAAGCGAAAGGATATTTATAGAACAATTTTTTCTTGAAATGGCATAACTCTTCATGCTGCCAATTTTCTGCTTCTAGTAGTTTCGAAATATTACTTTTAAAGTGGCGTGTGTAATACCTCACTATGAGCGGAAAACTCTGGCGAAAGACTGCAATTGTTCTTGATTTGGCGTATGTCACTGACTTCCGCCTCCTTAAAATACAGTAAATCTGTTGGCAGCACTGTAAATAGTGGTTTCATTTTGCTGCCTATTTTCTGACCTTTGACTTTATCATTGTTCAGTTCGCAGTTAGTTCACATCATATGACAAAATCAGTGATCATGATAGCATTTATAGTGGAGATTATCCGGACCAGTCACGTAAAATGAAAACGAGGTGGACTGCCTTCAATATATGGAATTTAATCTCACCGTTTTAGTGAGATCGCTGTAAAGGACAGCTGTAGCCGAACTATTAACAAATAAATGTAGACGTAGAAAGTTTTACTGTAAACTGACGATTGAATTACTTCTCAAGGGCAGAAAAAAGGCTTGTTTCTTCCATCGCAATTGACTACAGGCACACTATAAACTTACCATAGACTCTAATTCAGGAGATTTTTTATTGAAGAGCTCTTACTGTTAGTATATTTTGCATCAGTAAAATAAAGAGAGAAAGAGTACCTTGTAAGAATACCATGAAAGCAATGGCAGAAAGTCCCCGGAAAGTGTCCGTTATTTTTATTACATTTTCTTAAACAGGTGTACCAAGATAAAACAGAGCACCGTTTATTTTCTGATAACTTTACAAGCTAAAATAAAAATCAAGCACTTCCACGGTATCTTCCCCACTCACAGACACAGGTAAGAAAGGACAATTATTTTTGCCAAAGAGAAGTCACAGTGTTTCATCTTGTGACAGATATTGAAAACATTACCAAGTAAGTAAAAAAAAAAGTAAGAATTATTCAATTCATGAGGCTACTAGTCATATTATAGAGAGTTCTGTACAAGGAAAATTTTTGGTAAGGGAGGTGGCAACCAGAGACGTTCTAGGTTTCAAGTTCTGGAAGGAATTGCGCTAAATTAGTGTTTAGTGTCTGAAGAGACGAAAAGCCAACCCAGAAGCGAAAGAATTTAAATTTCAATCAGTAACGTTTACATCAAGATGTATTCAATAACAAATGGTTTGGTGTCCCATGCTTTTTCCGTGGGTCTTACTTCAAAGACGTCTGCACCACCATCATCATAATCATATCCTTGCCGAAATATTCTCATCAAAAGAGCGAAGATTGAAGATCTGATGAAAATCGATATCTAAATGCCTCAAGGGCATTAGGATTTCTACAAAGAAATAATTTCTTAACGAACTGAACATGAAAATGATTCAGAGTAAGGACAAGGAAAATATTTAACGTAGTTAATAAAAGCAGTGGTTTAATACTAATTATTATAATTTGAGACATAAACTACAGCTCTTAATAATATTTTGTATCCCTAGAAGGAATCGTGAAAAGATATTCAAAAAATAAGGCAATGTTTAGTTCATTCTGAACATTTTTGTTTAAACTAGGTTTTGTTTTTTAAAATGTGGGCAGATCAACAAAGTTTATTGTTCAATAAAATAGAGCATAATTACTTCAGATGAGTATCTGTATAATTTAATCTTAGATTCTAGCCTACTAATCACATAAAACACCGAAGATGTACATACATGTTTCTTACTTTAGTCTTGACACAATTTTTAGTGTTTCATGAAACATTTACTCAGCTAGACATACGCCACGTCAAAGACAATTTTGTCAGGAACAAGACTGTAACAACAAGTATCAAATTTTATGAAAGGGAGACACAAATTGTGAAGGGAGGGGGCAAGTTTGTAGCCTGTCCTCAGTGCTTGTATATAGAGAAAGAAACTGGGGAATGTTTAAAATTAGCCGTAAGCATTTTAATTTGACCCAAGACAGCAAGTTACATGGAAATATCAGTTGATAGAAATTTATAGTTTCTCGAAATACGGTTAAAAGATGAACATACAGGAAGGTAAAACATTGATAACGGAGTGTTTTAGAATGAAATCAGACCGTACTGAGAGAATTGGATAAGGAAATGAGATGGTAAAAGTAGCTCAAGTTTTAATACTTGGGAACAGTAGCAAAACAACTGACGATGTCAGAGGTACAGAAGATGTAAAATCCAGACTGGCAATAGCATAAACAGTGATTTTTAAAGAAAGGGATTTGTTAACATCGATTTTGAATGCGAGTGTTACGTGGTCTTTTCTAAAGATACTTACCTGGATTGTTGCCTTGTAAAAAAGTTGGACGTGGATGATCTGTAGTGCAAATAATAAGATAATGAAACATTTCAACATTTTGTACTACAGAAGAGTTCTGAGATTTAGGCAGATCGGATTACTTATGAAAAGTTATTAAACTCAAATGAAGAGAATTTGTACCAGAATAAATCGAAAAATAAGCTTCACATGAAAAAATGTGTAGAATCCAAAGTTGATTATTTTCGAGGGGGACATCTGCTGGTGCTAAAATTAGCCTGCCACCATAGCTCCTTGGGGGGGGGGGTGGGGCAGGAGGCAACTTTAAAATTTCAAATGGGAACCCCCATTATTTATTGCAGAATCAGATTCCACATAAAACACTACGTACATTTTGTCTTCAACGTTTGTTTTGATTCTTGGTTGTTGACGCTGTAATTCATGAAAATCCATGTTCTGATTTGTACATGGAAAATGGTTACGGATAAATAATAAATGAATTCACTCGTCGGTAAGTAGGATGTTTGGTTAGTTAGTTAGGGAGTCAGATGATTTGTTTGATAATGAAAGTTGTGTAGCCTCATGACCACGAAACAAACATAACTTATCAGAACCTGGGGAAAAAATTTATATTTGGGTCAGCATTTGTAAAACTCTTAACTACTCTCTCTCAAACCACATCCTATAGGACAAGCAGTGTCTGGAGCAGTTTTTTAGATCGAATACTGCTGCTCCAATGGTAGGTTAACAAGATTTAAGTGAGTCTGAACGTGGCGATATAGTCGGCGCACAAGCGATGGGGCACAGTATCTCCGAGGTAGCAGTGAAGTGGGGATTTTCTCGTACGACCAACTCACGAGTGTGCCGTGATTGTCAGGAATCCGGTAAAACATCAGACCTCCCACATCTCTGCGCGCGGAAAAAGATCGTACAAGAACGGGACCGATGGCGACTGAAGAGAATCTTTGAACATGACAGAAGTGTAACCTTTCCCAAACTGCTGCAGATTTCAATCCTGGGCCATCAACAAGTGTCACCGTGCAACCCATTCAACGAAACATCATCGATTGGGCTTTCGGAGCCGAATGCCTACTCGTGTACCCTTGATAACTGTATGACACAAAGTTTTACGCCTCGCCTGGGGTCATCAACACCAACATTGGACTGTTGATGGCTGGAAACATGTTGCCTGGTCGGACGAGTCCCGTTTCAAATTGTATCGACGGATGGACGTGTACGGGTGTGGAGACAACCTCATGAATCCATGGATCCTGCATGTCAGCAGGGGTCTGTTCAAGTTGGTGGAGGCTCTGTAATGGTGCTGGCCGTGTGCAGTTGGAGTGATATGGGACCCCTGATATGTCTAGATACGACTCTGACAGGTGACACGTACGTAAGCATGCAGTCTGATGACCTGCATTAATTCATGTCCATTGTGCATTCCGATGGACTTGGGCAATTCCAGCAGGACAATACAACCCATCACACGTCCCGAATTGATACATAGTAGCTCCAAAAACACTCTTTTGAGTGTACACAATAGACTACGTGTAGAGCGGCATGACCAGTCATCAGCCAGAAAATGTAGCAACAAATATAAAAATAACCATGATAATGTATTTACAGACATTCATGTGCCAGATTTCCACTCTCACATTAACGATGGCTCTGTAAGTTCAAATGGCTCTGAGCACTAAGGGACTCAACTGCTGTGGTCATAAGTCCCCTAGAACTTAGAACTACTTAAACTTAACTAACCTAAGGACATCACACACATCCATGCCCGAGGCAGGATTCAAACCTGCGACCGTAGCGGTCGTGCGGTTCCAGACTGTAGCGCCTTTAACCGCTCGGCCACTCAGGCCAGCGATGGCTCTGTAAGAAGAGAAGCGTTGCATAATTAGCTAAGTGTGAATGCGGCTGTGGAAAACTCTTGAGCGATACAGACGACACACATTTTTCACATGAATGAAGTTGATTTTCAGAACGATATTTAACTCTGAGAAATATTAGTTACTTTCTGAAAAATTCAGCTACAAAACACCTTGCATGTACATGGGAAGATAAAATACTGCAACGTACGACGGTGTATTATTACTGACTAATTTTAAGCTTTCAGTATGTAATCCAGGGAGGATATCGCATTCAAATATCTACGCTTCCTATATTCAATCACTTTCATGTATTTCGATTATGCACAGCTATCAGTGAATGCAGTGTAAGAGTATCGAGGCAGTTATTGTGACGACGGAACGAAAATATCCCCAGGACTTGCAAAGCAACTACCAATATTGTGGCCACACAAATCCAGAAGTAACAACGAAGCTCAAAAAGTTTCAGGAAATTCTCATTGACGGATAAGAAACCTCAACTTTACATCAATCGAGAATAGCGATTAATTATATCAGTGAGGAGTCTAATAATATGGAAAGTTCTGATAATCCCTCTAAAGAACGGCTGAAATTTCATCAAAGACTTGGTGCTGCCGGGTCTTTACGGAATCCCTGTCAGATTATCTACAGCGGCAGAATCCAAATTGTTGCCACTGTTAGCCACATTCACCCAACTGGATGCGACTACAACGTGTTGCAGTCCACTAGACAGACTGCTGATCTGTCTCGCGAAGTAGCCATATTTATTACTCACTTCTCTGTACAGTATCTTCCTCTACCAACAAAATTAACTTCATGGTACGAAGATAAATTCTTGAAATATCTAATGAATAAAATATATATTATACTTTTCACGTTTGGTGTATCACACATGGTACGTTTATTTATTAATTGCCTATTTATTTAGCGAGAGTAGATGAGGACCTTAAGTACCTTTCTTACATCTGACCAGGAACAACACATATAACATACATTACAAAACATTAATAGTGTTCATACCATTAATCATAATAATTGGCACGAGTAATACTAAAACTAATAATAAAAGGCTTCAGGAATGGTATTTGATTAGTTTAGCATATTTGAAGACGTTTTATGAGAAAGAGTCGAATTCTTAAGATAGAAAATGTTTTAGCCCCTAATTGACGAGGTGTGGTCTCCCTAATTGCGCGAAAATTTTCGAATCCGCACTCCAAGGTCATTTCCAGAGGAATATTCTAAACTGCCTCTGCCCACAATAAATCGTCAAACCTATAATGTTTAAGTGCCTGCTGCGTTATCGCCTTCTGTTTTTGTTGTTGACACTTGTTATTTACACGTCTTGAGGTCTCCTAGACCACGCGTTGTGAACTACGTATCTGTTTTCTACAGTGTATTACTAAATTTGTCAATTTGTCAATTTTAAAGAACCTAAGTCCGATGGCATCGTTAGTCGGTGGATGGAAGGTGATTTCAGTCATATAGATCAAGAAACAGACGAAAAAGGCGACTCTTTCATGATAACCAATGATCACAGTTCGGTTAGCGAGCACGGTGGTCATTCAGAGGAATAACTTCGGAGCAGCTGTGATGGTGACCTTTCTGTTTCTCCAATAAAATACTTCAAGTGTTCGCTAAAATAAATCGTGTTCTGAGAGGTGTTAAAGAGAATGGCGATCGCAGCATAGAATATCAGTTTTGCAGACATTATTTTTAAATCTATCGTGGTGTTATTTTTATGTGCAGGTTCAAACCACGGAAATTTGTTTTATGTGGACAGCTACTTGCTGCAGAGATACTAAAATTTTTATGAATTTAAAATTCAGTTTTACATGTAATATTTAAAAAAAATTACACAAATGTTTGTGATTTTCTGTGATAAAAGTACAGTACTGCAGGAATTGTTTAGTGCAATAAAATCAGGAAGATTATTTCAACAACACTGAAAATTGTATAAATTATTCTTATATAAGTTAAGTTCCAAATTCCAAATGATTTGCACCTTCAGCATCGGGTTACACATAGAGGTAACAACGACCCAACCTTATAGCCTACGTTGCAGAAATGTTGTAAGTAGGCTGTTTAGGTTTTCATGTTGGTAACGCCACGTAGCACTCTGTATGAAAATCACTGGCTGTGGTGTGTGCAGTCTGTGGCTGGTTTGCATTGTTGGAATATTTGCCATTGTAGTGTTGGGCAGTTGGATGTGACCAGCGCGTAGCGTTGCTCCGTTGGAAGTGAGCCGCCAGCAGTGGTGGATGTGTGAAGAGAGATGGCAGAGGCAGAATTTTGAGAGCGTACGATCTGGACGTGTGTCCTTGTGCAGTTGGAGGTGAGCCGCCAGCAGTGGTGGATGTGGGGAGAGAGATGGTGGAGTTTTGAGGGCGGATGATCTGGACGTGTGTTCATCAGAGACAGTAAATTTGCAAGACTGGATGTCATGAACTGATATATATATATATATATATATATATATATATATATATATATATATATAGAGAGAGAGAGAGAGAGAGAGAGAGAGTAAAACATTTTAAATACCTAGGTGAAATTTTGGAGCCAACCGGAGGAGAGAAAGTTGCACAGAAGATCAGACAACAGAAAATGAAGAGAGCATATGGTATGACACATGAAATATACAATAAAAAATGCATCTCCTCGAACACAAAAATCAGACACTACTGCGCAGTAATTAAGCCAGCAGCACTATATGCTAGTGAAACGCTCACACTCCACACAAAATGTGATTTAGAAAAAATACTAAAAGAAGAACGCAAAATTATGAGAAAGATTTTAGGTCCAAAATTAACAGAAGAAGGATACCGGATACAATCAAGAAGAACCACAGAAACTATATCAAACCTGGCAGCAGACATAAGAAGGCGAAGATTAAAATTTTATGGACATGTCACTAGACTTCCCCCCACACGACTCACCAACAGAATTCTCACCTACATAGAAAAAGTCAAATCAACAACACCATGGATTAGCCAAGTAAAATTAGATTTACAAAAAGCAAATATTGAACTTAAAGATGTCAAAGATTGAAAAACTTTTAGAAATAAGGTGGAAAAGTGGATTGTATTGTCGGAGAAGGAAGCACTAAAGAGACCAGGAACAAAATGGACAGAAGAAAGAAAATGAAAACATGGAGAACGAATGAAAGAAGTATGGAAGAAACGACGTCAGAAAGCTTTGCGTGATCCTTCTGGGTCCATTCGCGATAAGTAAGTATATATATATATATATATATATATATATATATATATATATATATATATATATATATATATATATAATGACTTTTTAACACTATTAAGGTAAATACAGTGTTTGTTCTCTATCAAAATCTTTGATTTGCTAAATATGCCTATCAGTAGTTAGTGCCTTCAGTATTTAGAATCTTTTATTTAGCTGTTAATATTGGCGCTCGCTGTATTGCAGTAGTTCGAGTAACGAAGATTTTTGTGAGGTAAGTGATTCATGAAAGGTATAGGTTATTGTTAGTCAGGGCCATTCTTTTGTAAAGATAATTGAAAGTTAGATTGCGTTGCGCTTAAAATTTTGTGTGTCAGATTAGTGTTGATCAGAATAAGCAAAGATCGAAACGTCTGAGTAGGTTAAGTTCTGCTCAGCTGTTTGAAAATCAAATAATGTAAGAGGTTGATCAGCACAGTATATCATTACTTTTTCAAAGGGGATGTTTCAATGTCACCTCGTGAGTAAAGGATAAGAGAATATGGCAAGTTTATCTAGAGATCAAGGAAGGATTTTACTTTATTTAGAACAGGTCTCTGTTCTGTGTTCCGTACAGGTTTGTTGTTTTTCTCTTAGGTACAAATGAAAGTCGTCAGCTTATAAGTGATATTTCCGATGGGAGAGATCAGTCGACACATCATCACGGTATAATGAGAAATCTGATGGGCCTAGTATTGATTCCACCATGTGAACTTTTTGCTCCAATCATTACATACTTCTAGCGAGGTGTAAGGTATGAGTGGAAGTATCGTATAGCACTCGAAGAAAAATTTTGGCTTTGCAATTTCGCAAATAGAATGTCAAAGTCGGTAGCGTCGAAAGCTTTGGTGAAATCCAAATACCACATAATAGTCGCCTCTTATTTTTCCATTGCTTCTTTCACTTCGTCTGTAACATTTATAAGACCCGTTTCCATGCGACGATCCAGAATGGTAATCATCTAAATGGGGACTGGATGTTAAGTAATTAGAAAGCTGTTCGTGAACAATGTATTCTAAATTTTTACTTAATGCTAGTGGAAAGCAAATGGGCCTGTAGCTGGAGAGCTGTTTGGCATATCCTTTCTTAGGTAAGGGTTTTATAGGTTCCCGTTCCAGTATGTTGGGAAGATTGTAGGGAAGCAGCCTACTCACGCTATAGTAAATTCACATCAGTTTCCATTATGTGCAAGTCAGTCTGCTTTAACTAGCTCTGACGTCATAAATGTTGCGCAATACCTTAAAAATCAAGCACATGAACTAAAACTTTTCTAGCATGTCAGAAATAATACTAAATTAATGTGTGTTAAATATCAGTTTGATAACTTCAGCCATTTCCGAGATTTGGACGTTTTTCTGGAAAAATCATTGGCGCAACAGAAAAGAGCTAGAGACTTCAAAATTTATATTTAGATTCATCTTTCATAATGATTTAATAAAAACAGTACTTTGGATTTCACAAATTAAGACTTTAGTGGAAATTCATGATTTTCTGGTTTTCGTCTCAAAACTGAAGGAAGCAAGATAGATTAAGTAGGCTAGTAAATAAGGCTAGGATGTTTAGATTTAAATAGGTTGGAGGTCCGCTATGATTATGAAGATGTGTAAAGTTTCTTTTTAATACCTAAAAAATTATAGCGATAGCGGATCTCAAAAGGGACAGTTCAGAGCTCATCTGCTGCGTGCAGGGTAATTAGATTAATTCTCTCGCCCAAAGTATTTAACTTAGCCACGTCAAAATTTTATTATCAATACTTACCTGCGTGCTGAATGCACGTTTAAATTAAGAGCTTCTTCGGCCATCAGCCAAAGAAGCTATAAATTATTATGTAACTTGAAGTGGTGCGTTACTAGCCCAGCGGCTAGTCGAGAGAGCCGGAAAGATCAGGCGTTCCCTTCGCCGTCCGCACCGCGGCTTTATATATAAGAACACTGCGCGAGGAAGCAAGGCCCCAGTTCTCTGCAGACGCTGAATGACACGCCATCTGTGTCGGTAGTCGCGTCGCATCAGTGTATCTGCTACAAACAGCCTCGGGTGCCGTATTAAGTTACTAGAGATACGCGGAACCATGAAAACATTTTATGTGAAGTGTTAATTCTGGGATGATTTTCATTAACTAGCTTCAGTTTGCGTATTGTCGTATTTTTCACGTGCCGTCGCGGGACAGACATTCTACCAAATATTTAGCGTGGCGTTTGATGAAATATTTTCATCAAATTATGGCGAGCATTCTTTTTAACATTTAATTCGGACATTTATAGTTGCATCAGCGCATTAGACTCTGAACTGTTCTGTTAGTTAGGTTGTAGGGATACTTGTGGTTTTTATTAGTGAATTTCAGAATATACTCAACTATTTTGGAAAACCGTTTTTGATTAGAAATCCCGGACAATCTCCTAATTCCTCAGAGCTTTAAGCTGCAGCTATAAGAACATTCTCAGGTAAAGTGGGCACTAGGATATCTATTTACTGGCTCCAAGTTTTATTAAATCACTTTCTGGGGGTCACGGAGTAAATAGAGAGCCAGTGTTGAGAACGGCAAAAGACAGCAATAACAACATTCTAAAAGCTAGAAACTGATTCAATATGCAAGCATTTATACAGAAAATTATATTTTTACAAACTTTTACACACGCCGCCCCACATATGGTGCATCGGCCGGGAAATCAACTAAGTGAAAGTGATTTTTAACTATTCGGATTCGCGAGTGGAATGCGACACGCAACTGAGTATAAAACAGTGAAAGTGTTACGTGTTCATGTGGACGACGCAATTGGATTAACAACGCATCTGGATTGACGGAGCTGGCACTGAGTCTAGCGGTGCTGCCAGCATCGCGAGAAGCCAGTTTCGCCGTACCGCAGTCGTCCGCTGGAGCAGCCGACGCAGAGCCTGCAATTGCGGGCCACGCAAACACACAACAGCCGTCGGAGAGCCGTCTGCAGTTCAACGTGCCACGTCGCATCAGGAATCCTGGTACGCCGCGCCGGCAACGCCATACGTCGTGCAGAAGGAACTAAGTTAAGTGAAAAGCTGTTAAAAATTTTACTAACCTGCACTAAAAGACTGTTGGCGATGGAACCGCCAAAAGAAACTGAGTTTAAACTTAAATTAGAACCTATGTCTGTTGAGGGAACTGTAAATTCAGACAACGGTTCAAGGGTAAACATGCATGAAAGTAGTAATGTTAAAGTGAAAAATGAAGTATTGTCTCCTGACAGTAGTGTGCGAAGGGGCAATGATTCAATAATAGAGACCCCTGTAGTAAAGCGGAAAGTAGAAATTGTAAATTTATTGGATGATAGTTTCTCTGATGAACTAAAAATGAAACAGTCATCAGAAATGGTAGAGTTTAAGAAGGAGAAGTTAGAGATGACTAATCAATCAGAAGTTTCATTTAATTTTGATGATTAGGGTATTGGAGCTAGTTTTATGTCACCTGAGTGTGATGAAAAACCCGCCAGTGAGCAACCCAAAGATGCTGGGGCTGTTGATTTAAATGTTATATTACAAGCAATAGCTGCCAGTAATGCAAAAATGTCAGCCAGTAATGCTAGAATGACAGCTGAATTAAAGTCTGAAATAAGTGAGGTCAAAAACAGTAATGCTGAATTAAAGTCTGAGATTGTGTCCAGCCAAACAAATTTTAATAAACGATTGGAGGTAATGGACGATACTTTCAAGGCTGGTTGCAATAAGTTGAAAGAGGATCTAGACAGTTTGAATAATAAAATTGATTGCAATCATGAGGATATTAAGAAAAAGGTTGCTCAACAATTTTCTGAAATGTATAAGACAATAAAATCCGAAGTCGCTGAGGTTCGCAAAGACTTCCAAATGGAAGATGCGAAGCTGGAGCACAAGTTAACAGAAAAGATCGAGGCGGAGTCTGAACTGTGCTCAGATAAATTTAAAGATGTTAATGTAAAAGTAAACGTATGTCAAGCAGACGTAGATGCAATCAAAAGTGATACTACTCATATTGTGCAAAGAGTAGATAATGTTGAAATGAAAGTAGAAAATATCAGTACTAACATTGCTAACATTGAGAGTAAAGTAGCTTCAGTAACTTCTGGTAATGGTAGTATACAACAAGTTGTAGCTGCAAACGCCGCTTTTATCGGGTGTCGGCAGTTCTTGCGGTTCGATCCAGATAAAAATATCCACCCGCTAGATTTCTGGAACGATTTTGAAGATGTGATTCCACCAACTTGGTCTGAGCGAGAGAAAATCTCATTTATTAGAAGCCATTTAGCAGGTGACGCCATGCGTTGGTCAGCTGATGTTATGTTGAAATGTAAAACATTAGCGGAATTTAAAACAGCTTTTATTAATGAGTATTGGTCGAGCAATAAGCAAAATGAAGTATTGAGAGAATTTTGGAGTGGGAAACGCTTCAATGCAGGCAAGGAATCAATTAAAGAGTTTGCTAGGTCATGGATTTCACGTTTGTCACATTTGGCGGAAAAGCTAAAACCAGAAATGATTATACTAGGTCTGGAAGCTAAACTGCCATGGTACTGGCAAACTAGAATTATATCAGCCCCTAGAGACAATCTGGATCGTTTCATTGAATATTTGGAACGTGTAGAACGTGTTGCTGCCAATGAGGAGCAAGCACGTAATAACCGTAATGCCAATAATAATAATAGTAATTTTAGGAACGAGCAAAATGGCAATGTAAACATCAGAACAGTAGGTGTTCACCATCCTAAGAGAGGTAGGAATTGGGGAAATAATTATCAGAACCAACAATGGCGTCCAAGGGATAATAATTTTGTTCCAAACAGAAATATGCATGTAAACAACAGTACGGAAAGTAAGGCTATGCCAGCTAACTATAATGAAACTAAAGGAAACCGTAGTATGCCGAGGCAGGAAAACTAGTTCCCGTCTATGAGGACACTGGCGCTCACCAGGCGGTTACTTTTCCTAAGCCAGTAGTTAAGGGAATTGGTAAGACAGATCAGAATACTCAAACTGAACATGTGGATGAAGTGTCGGTAGCATCTAAGGATACAACAGAAATATTAGATCACTCACAGTATTTGATAGATACCGTGTTAGAGACGCTTTCTAAGTGGGAAGAGAAAGAGAAGGCGCAGCAGTGTAACAGTAGGGATGAGCTACAAAATACTGAATTGTCAGGTGAAGAAGCAGAAGAAATTCATGCGTATATTTACGATGAGGGTGATGTGCTCTTATCTAAAGTGCCTGTGCAGGATGTTGATAATGTACTAATAGATTTAGGACAGGAGATAAGTGGGAATGTAGAGGGTAGGCTGTTTGGGGTCGATGAACCCAGTAGCTGTGACCAGTTGTCACTTGAGAAGGAAACCGACGATAATGGTGAAAGTGGTTTAGCTGTAACTAATGTTATACCCGGTCTGGAGGCGCAGAATCGCTCAGACTACAGTAATTTGGGTCATGTTCAGCAAACTAAATGTAATGAAGTCGTGCGGTGTTTCGATTTAAAATTAATAGACCGACTGGAAAAAGCAGCTGAGAATGTAATTCAGGAAACCCCTACACACTGTGACCTAAATGTAATGAAGACAGATGTCGATCACTTTAGTTGGAGACAAATCCAAAAGGAACTACTAGATGAATGTGAGGAATCACCTGTACAACCTAGAATAAGCCACCCTATAATAATAGTAAATATGTTGGGTATCAATGTACGTTGTCTCTTAGACAGTGGAAGTGAGGTGAGTGCAATATCTCAGTCCTTCTTTGATGCATTACCTGGTAAAGACAAGCTTACAGTAATGAGGGTATCAGGACTAAGAATAATTGGTGCTACTGGCAAGGTGTCAAAAACAATAAAGCAAGAAGCTTTGCTACCTTTTAACATAAGTGGTAATTTAATTGATCATCCATGTTTAATTGTTAATAATCTCAGTATTGAGGTTTTAATTGGCATAGATTTCTTGTCAAAATATCAGAGTGTTGTTGACTTTGAAAGAAGCCAGTTAAAAATGGTCTTGCCAATAACCGGAGTAATTATAGTACCTTTTAGTGATAAATATGTAGTAATTGATCATGAAACTTGGGAGCTGCCTATACGAGTTCTGAAAAATAGGAGGTATTGGGACGAAGGTGTTAATCTTAATAATAATAAGCTGAATACAGAAGAAGAAGAAGAAGCAATTATTTTAGACAAAATAGAAACTAAATTGCAGGAAATCGATAAGGAAGAACTGAGACAGGTTCTAAAAAGGCATCATAAAGTATTTTCAGATCGACCTGGCAGATTCATAGGTAGCCACTGAATGCTGTAGGGAGGAGGTTATTCTGTAACCTCTACACAGTGTGGCAGCTGTGCAGTCCCAGCTGTGTGAGATCTTCTTTCCCTTTCAGGTCTCACTCATTCTTCATCTTTCCTATCCCCAAAAATTTCGACCTCTACTTTCCAACACAAAATTTTCCGTTATGATAATCAAGCCAGCATTAAACTAATGAATGCTGTAGGGAGGAGGTTGTTCTGTAACCTCTACACAGTGTGGCAGTTGTGCAGTCCCAGCTGTGTGAGATCTTATTTCCCTTTCAGGTCTCACTCACTCTTCATCTTTTCTATCCACCTAAAATTTCTAACTCGTCTTTACAGCATTAAACCAATGAATGCTGTAGGGAGGAGGTTGTTCTGTAACCTCTACACAGTGTGGCAGCTGTGCAGTCCCAGCTGTGTGAGATCTTATTTCCCTTTCAGGTCTCACTCATTCTTCCTCTTTCCTGTCTTCAAAAATTTCGACCTTTTCTTTCCAAATACTAAAATTTTCCGTTATGACTATCAAGCCTTGAGTTATGTAACCATTCTATCTACCGATTAGTGAAAAAAAAATACCTAATGTGACAAACCTAATAGTGACAAACAATAGAGAAGTATGAAGTAATTAAGATAAAATATATTGGAGTAACAAGTATGTGTAGAAACCTGGTAATATAGTAACTACAAAGTGTTGTTTTATTGGAAATGGTCCACCAACAGTAATTTAAAAAGATATATGAATTCATGTACAAGCAGGATCTGAAATGGTAGTGAAACCTAGTGTATGCTGTAGAGCTAACTAATTAATAATAAAAGAGATTGCTTAGTGTTATGAAAAATATGCAGATAAGTTGTAAGGATAAACTCACCTGGTATAGCAAGGAAAGGCAGTGTAATGGAATTGAGCAGTGTTTGTGGTTGAGACGTGAAGGACACGTCCCTGAAATATTTATAAGGTTGGAGCTGGCCATTATTTTAGTGTAGTGTGTGACAGGATACACCTACACGTATTGAGGTTATGAGTTGGAGGCGTGAATGCGACCATAGGTACCCTTACGTTAGATGAGACAGAGCAGCTCATGGTGTCCTATAGGTTTAAGGAATTTAGCATTACGCTCGTCCATAATTACTTGATGCACTTTAGTGGTAGGTCCGAGAGAGACTACCTGAGGTTTCAGCGTCCGATTGAGTGGAAATGGATTGCCACGTGAGCAAACTAATCAGCTGCAATACACTAAAGATATGAAATAAATGTGCTTTCCTATGCTTTAAATTTAAATGGAGTGAGTATTACTTAAGTTCACACACTAGCAAAGTAAGTAAGTACATAATGGCAGACGTAAAACATTATTTTAGCTCCGCATAAATACACTTCAAAGTGAGTAAGTACCTAATTGCAGATGTGGAACTGACAACAGCAGAGGACCAATAAGTGGATTTATTAGTCAACTAAACGTAATGTGTTTTGAACACTCACTACTGTACTATTACCAAAAGTTACTCACATGTACAAAGATGCTGAGAAAACAACCACTAATCATACTCATACTATCTCTAAGAATAAGGTAATCAAAGATGAGTCAGTTAAGTGCTTAAAATACAAATGTATCAGGAATGTACCGAGCATTGGTTCAGTGTTCCGGCCCAGAAGTAATAATTTATGATTGTATGCCGTAGGAGCATAAATTTTCTCTAATACATGACTAAAGGCGTTTTGAGCCATTTGTTTAACGATTTTATGACAGTTAAGTAGCCGCGAGAGTAATACTGAAAAAGTTCTGTTAACTTTGTTCCAGCAAAATAACAAAGGATAAAACGTATATATCCCCATTTCATTGTGATCCACCCTTAGATATTAAGTGAACAGAGTCTGAGGCACTCTTTTTGTTTGTTCTACAGGACAAACCAGATAATGGCAGCCTGGTAGCTGCGTGAAAGCGTGGAGTGACTTGGACACAACTCACAGTGACCCCTCCCCTTTCCCCCATGTAATTTAGAGAGAACGTGAAGGACGCACACCATAGCAACTTCCCCTCCTCTACCCTTGTGAATGGAAGTGTAGGACGCCAGCCAAAGCGGCTACAACCACGTGTGTAAAAATTATTTGTAAACTTTTTCTTTCAGGTTTAGAAAAGACTGCTAAGAGATAATCATCTGTTTATGTGTCATGTTATTTTCTTTGAATTTGTGTATGTAAAAATGTATTTAATGTAGTTAAGATTTTTATAATTTTTCAATTTGTATGTGTTTGTTTGTCTAAGGCAATATGTATGTCAAAATATTTCGTTGACTTTGCTTAAAATTTTGAGAAATGACATTGTTTAAAAAGGCAGTGAACATGCCTACAATTTAAATAATTAATGTAGGTAATAAGTTTTCTTTAATGTTTCTACAGGTTTATATTTCGATTTTGAATTTTCATAGGGAGTTAAACTGTACTCTTGCTTCCCTTTTTGTAGTTAAATTTTTTTTTTCATTCATTAACATTCATAAACAAAAAGAAAATTTAAGTAGAGGGTGATGTAGGGAAGCAGCCTACTCACGCTATAGTAAATTCACATCAGTTTCCATTATGTGCAAGTCAGTCTGCTTTAACTAGCTCTGACGTCATAAATGTTGCGCAATACCTTAAAAATCAAGCACATGAACTAAAACTTTTCTAGCATGTCAGAAATAATACTAAATTAATGTGTGTTAAATATCAGTTTGATAACTTCAGCCATTTCCGAGATTTGGACGTTTTTCTGGAAAAATCATTGGCGCAACAGAAAAGAGCTAGAGACTTCAAAATTTATATTTAGATTCATCTTTCATAATGATTTAATAAAAACAGTACTTTGGATTTCACAAATTAAGACTTTAGTGGAAATTCATGATTTTCTGGTTTTCGTCTCAAAACTGAAGGAAGCAAGATAGATTAAGTAGGCTAGTAAATAAGGCTAGGATGTTTAGATTTAAATAGGTTGGAGGTCCGCTATGATTATGAAGATGTGTAAAGTTTCTTTTTAATACCTAAAAAATTATAGCGATAGCGGATCTCAAAAGGGACAGTTCAGAGCTCATCTGCTGCGTGCAGGGTAATTAGATTAATTCTCTCGCCCAAAGTATTTAACTTAGCCACGTCAAAATTTTATTATCAATACTTACCTGCGTGCTGAATGCACGTTTAAATTAAGAGCTTCTTCGGCCATCAGCCAAAGAAGCTATAAATTATTATGTAACTTGAAGTGGTGCGTTACTAGCCCAGCGGCTAGTCGAGAGAGCCGGAAAGATCAGGCGTTCCCTTCGCCGTCCGCACCGCGGCTTTATATATAAGAACACTGCGCGAGGAAGCAAGGCCCCAGTTCTCTGCAGACGCTGAATGACACGCCATCTGTGTCGGTAGTCGCGTCGCATCAGTGTATCTGCTACAAACAGCCTCGGGTGCCGTATTAAGTTACTAGAGATACGCGGAACCATGAAAACATTTTATGTGAAGTGTTAATTCTGGGATGATTTTCATTAACTAGCTTCAGTTTGCGTATTGTCGTATTTTTCACGTGCCGTCGCGGGACAGACATTCTACCAAATATTTAGCGTGGCGTTTGATGAAATATTTTCATCAAATTATGGCGAGCATTCTTTTTAACATTTAATTCGGACATTTATAGTTGCATCAGCGCATTAGACTCTGAACTGTTCTGTTAGTTAGGTTGTAGGGATACTTGTGGTTTTTATTAGTGAATTTCAGAATATACTCAACTATTTTGGAAAACCGTTTTTGATTAGAAATCCCGGACAATCTCCTAATTCCTCAGAGCTTTAAGCTGCAGCTATAAGAACATTCTCAGGTAAAGTGGGCACTAGGATATCTATTTACTGGCTCCAAGTTTTATTAAATCACTTTCTGGGGGTCACGGAGTAAATAGAGAGCCAGTGTTGAGAACGGCAAAAGACAGCAATAACAACATTCTAAAAGCTAGAAACTGATTCAATATGCAATCATTTATACAGTAAAATATATTTTTACAAACATTTAACCGCCGCCCCACAAGATGTTGGAAGTGAGAGACTGGTTAAAAATGTCCGCTACTTTGGGAAGTTGTGGACTGACGAGGATACTGATCATTTGCATTGTAATATTATCATTTATTGCAACTGCTGATTGAATTAATGCAATTGATTTCCTGACCGTGTTAAGGATTGCTGACTGCAGAAAAATATTTACGTTTGTACCAACCACTGATATGTTAAGGAAATCTGTGGTGACAGTTCGAATGCTATAGAAAGAGTTCTAGAGGTCCACTAATTAAAAATGCATATTGGCTGCCACAACATTATTCCATTTCCCTATTTGTCCACCTTGGTACAGAATTTCCAGTTTTGCGGAAAAATACAAAATTGTAGATATAGCTCACCTTTTCTCTGCAAAATAAACGGAAAATACTAAAAATGCACGGAAAAAGCTAGAGTGTCTAGGTGTGGTAAGTTAAAAAGATGTATAAAAATCAAGAGGGACAGATACGTCGCAAAAGTGCTGGTAAATTCAAAATATGCGAATTATACTACTTTAAAATAGCGGTATAGTTGTGATGATTTGAGAGTTCTCCACCACCTCTTAACGTTCGGTTGGAGCTTTCAGCCTTTCAGGGCAGTTTTCCACCTGATACATTAGGTATTCCCCCCCCCCCCCCCCATCCCCTGCGCCTCAACATATGAACCATGGACCTTCCTGTTGGTGGGGTGGATTGTGTGTCTCAGCGATACAGATAGCCGTACCGTAGGTGCAACCACAACGAAGGGGTATCTGTTGAGAGGCCAGAGAAACGTTTGGTTCCTGAAGAGGTGCAGCAGCCTTTTCAGAAGTTGCAGTGGCAACAGTCTGGATGATTGATTGATCTGGCCTTGTAACAATAACCAAAACGGCCTTGCTGTGCTGGTACTGCGATCGGCTGAAAGCAAGGGGAAGCTACAGCCGTAATTTTTCCCGAGGGCATGCAGCTGTACTGTATGGTTGATGGCGTCCTCTTGGGTAAAATATTCCGGAGATAAAATAGTCCTCCATTCGGATCTCCGTGCGGAGACTACTAAGGAGGACGTCGTTATCAGGAGAAGAAAACTGCCATTTTACTGATCAGAGCGTGGAAAGTCAGATTCCCTAATCGAGCACGTAGGTTAGAAAATTTAAAAAAGGAAATGGGTAAGTTAAATTTAGATATAGTGGGAATTAGTGAAGTTCGTTGGCAGAAGGAACAAGACTTCTGGAGCCCACGCCTACCACAGTGGTACAGGTTTATATGCCAACTAGCTCCGCAGATGATGAAGAGATTGATGAAATGTATGATGAGATAAAAGAAATTATTCAGACAGTGAAGGGAGACGAAAATTTAATAGTCATGGGTGACTGGAATTCGATAGTAGGTGAAGAAAGGGAAATAAACGTAGTAGGTGAATATGGGATCCGGGTAAGGAACGAAAGAGGAAGCAGGCTGGTAGAAGTTTGCACAGAGCATAACTTAATCATAGCTAACACCTTGTTCAAGAATCATGAAAGAAGGTTGCATTCATGGAAGAGGCCTGGAGATACTAGTAGATATCAGATAGTCTATATAATGGTAAGACAGATTTAGGAACCAGGTTTTACATTGTAAGACATTTCCAGGGGTAGATGTGGACTCTGACCACAATCTATTGGTTATGAACTGTAGATTAAAACTGAAGAAACTGCGAAAAGGTGGGAATTTAAGAAGATGGGATCTGGATAAACTGACTAAACCGGAGGTTGTACAGTGTTTCAGGGAGAGCATAAGGCAACAATTGACCATAATGGGGGAAACAAATACAGTAGAAGAAGAATGGGTAGCTCTGAGAAATGAAATAGTGAAGGCAGCAGAGGATCAAGTACGTAAAAAGACAAGGGCTAGTAGAAATCCTTAAGTAACAGGAGATATATTGAATTTAATTGATGAATAGAGAAAATTTAAAAATGCAGTAAATGAAGCAGGCAAAAAGGAATACAAACGTCTCAAAATGAGATCGACATGAAGTGCAAAATGGCTAAGCAGGGATTGCTAGCGGACAAATGTAAGAATGTAGAAGCATATATCACTAGGGGTAAGATAGACACTGCCTACAGGAAAATTAAAGAGACCTTTGGAGAAAAGAGAACAACTTGTATGAATATCAAGAGCTCAGATGAGAACTCAGTTCTAAGCAAATAAGGGAAAGCAGGAAGGGTGATGGCCGATAGGTTCTAGGCGCTTCAGTCTGGAACCGCGCGACCGCTACGGTCGCAGGTCCGAATCCTGCCTCGGGCATGGATGTGTGTGATGTCCTTAGGTTAGTTAGGTTTAAGTAGTTCTAAGTTCTTGGGGACTGATGACCTGAGATGTTAAGTCCCATAGTGCTCAGAGCCAGAAAGGGTGAGGGAGTATATAGAGAGTCCATACGAGGGCGATGTACTTGAGGACGATATTATGGAAATGGAAGAAGATGTAGATGAAGATGAAATGTGAGATATGATACTGCGTGAAGAGTTTGACAGAGCATTCAAAGACCAAAGTCGAAACACGGCCACGGGAGTAGACAACATTCAATTAGAGCTACTGATAGCGTTGGGAGAGCCAGCCCTGACAAAACTGTATTATCTGCTGAGCAAGATGTATGAGACAGGCGAAATACCCTCACATTTCTAGAAGAATATAATAATTCAATTCCCAAGGAAAGCAGGTGCTGACAGGTGAGAAAATTACGGTAGTATCAGTTTAATAAGTCACGACTGCAAAATACTAACACGAATTCTTTACACACAGACGGAAATGTTCGAACACGTGAGGTAATACTGACCCTACGACGTATCTTAGAAGATAGATTAAGGAAAGGCAAACCTACGTTTCTAGCATTTGTAGACTTAGAGAAAACTTTTGGCAATTTTGACTTGAATACCCACTTTCAAATTCTGAAGGTGGTTGGGGTAAAATACAGGGAGCGAACGGCTATTTATAATTTGTACAGAAACCAGATGGCAGTTATATGAGTTGAGGGGCATGAAAGGGAAGTAGTGGTCGGGAAGGGAGTGAGACAGTGTTGTAGCCTATCCCCGATGTTATTCAATCTGTATATTGAGCAAGCAGTAAAGGAAACAAAAATAAATATTCGAAGTAGAAATTAAAATCTATAGAGAAGAAATAATACCTTTGAGGTGGCCGATGACATTGTAATTCCGTCAGAGACAGAAAAAGACCTGGAACAGCAGCTGAGCGGAATGGACAGTGTCTTGAAAGGAGAATATAGGACGAACATCAACAAAAGCAAAACGAGGATAATGGAATGTAGTCGAATTAAATCGGGTGATGCTGAGGGAATTAGATTAGGAACTGAGACACGTAAAGTAGTAATTTGAAGAGAAAAATAACTGATGATGGTCGAAGTAGAGAGGATAAAAAATGTAGACTGGCAATGGCAAGGTAAGCGTTTCTGAAGAAGAGAAATATGTTAACATCGAGTATAGATTTAAGTGTCAGGAAGTCGTTTCTGAAAGTATTTGTATGGGGTGTAGCCATGTATGGAAGTGAAACGTGGACGAAAAATAGTTTGGACAGGAAGAGAATAGAGACTTTCTAACTATGGTGCTACAGAAGAATGCTAAAGATTAGATCGGTAAATCAGCAAACTAATGAGGAGATACTGAATGGAATTGGGGAGATGAGAAATTTGTGACACAGCTTGACTAGAAGAAGGGGTCGGTTGGTGGGACATGTTCTGAGGCATCAAGGGATCACCAATTTTGTATTGGAGGGCAGCGCGGTGGGTAAATGTCATAGAGGGAGAACAAGAGAACAATACACTAAGCAGATTCAGAAGGATGTAGGTAGCAGTAGGTACTGGGAGATGAAGAAGCGTGTACAGGATTGGGTAGCATGGATAGCTGCATCAAACCAGTCTCTGGACTGAAGACCACAAGAACAACAACATTAGGTATTACAGTACTTATGGCAGCTTGTCTTTACAATTTCCAGTAAATTACAGGCTTATTGCGAATTGTTGCATTTTATAGGCTATATTTGTCTCAGGTTCATTATAAGCATCGTTTCTAATTTGTAAAATTATTACAAAAGTCACTCATTGCTCCCAAGACGGTTTTCTTAATCTCAAACAGATTCGGTACATCATTGGCGCACGAGCAGTTGACACTAGTTACTCTACTTCCTCCATCCCGGAGCTATACAGGGTAAACACCCGTATTCGAGCCGTTCAGGCTATATGAAGTATTCCTATTTGTTTATAATATCCATGTGAACAGTGAGGTACTCAAAACATGAGGGTACCACCCCCGACAGGTACTGATCACGTCACAAGTGTCTGAAAAAAAGTGCAGGTTACTCTTGTATGCAATATGCCTAAAAATGCAGACCTGCAAAATTACAAACTGATTTCATTAACGTAATTTTCGGCGAGTTCTTCAATATATTCTCAGTTCGAATATAATAAATTTCCTTGAGATGCAAATTCGAAAACTCTCAGCAAAGGAAAAAATAGCAACAACAGCAACAATTCTCTCCTCCAGAGCTGTTGTCACACCATCATGGATATTTACATCAGCACATGCAGACACAACGTGAGCTATAATTGTAAAAGCACGTACGTGCGTTCAGCGACACTTCAGACAACAGCAGTGTAATGCATTTTATTTTGTTCCACATACCCGATACTCGAAACCTACACTGAGAAAATATTTACTGCCACGATTATCTTGAACGCGCACAATTCTGAACATTTAACACAGAAAATGCTTCTTAAAGTGTCTTATAAAACTAATCAATTAACACCATAGAAATTAAATACATCTTCAGAAAATTTACTGTGCCAAGAGGAGCTATTCTTGAACATTGTATTAAACAACACAGATTTGCAAAACGTGAATAACTGGAAAACAGATAATCAGGTCCCTTGCACGACGATATTACTAGTGGAAGAGAAGTTAAAGTTTCGACAAGCCACTATGGAGCACAATCGATGTAAACGCTAAGTCTGTGCCGAGCTTGAGTAACGAAAAAATTTATGTTCCTAACTACAACCACCAAGAAGATGACAAGTCCAGACGCACCGAGCTGCACAGTTCGGTCGCTGGGGGAGCGACGTTTGGTTGCAGAGCAGCGGTGGACGGCGAATTGGACGACGGTAGCGGTATCATTTCGGGTGGAGTTCATCGGTTCCAGGCTGGCGCTGTCACTGCCTTCTGCTGCTCGGCCCTAGCTTAATCTTCGATGCGCAGAGTACTACACCTTTCTGAGTGGTTACCTCGCGGGAGCAGAACAGGATCTTTATCGACGTACACCGATGCTAGCAGCGCGCTACGGCTGAGAGTTTGGTGCGTCGTCGGCATCGCCCTGCGATGATCTACTCGCTTACTTCATGGCTCTGCCGCGGTTCGAGTGGAGCCGACCGGCGTTTGAATTGTGCGGCCGGCACACTTTCAGCTGCTGGCGCTACGTGGTAGGAGTGCCACAGAACAGGTAACGGCACGGTCGCGCCGCAATCAGTGTAGCAAAGGCGCTGCATTAGGTCCTCATCGACAGAGGATAGCACCGGCAAGCGCCTCGGTATCAAAAAAAGTTAAATCTGCTATTTCCTTTGAACGAGCACACCAAGTGGAAGACTGCAATATGCGACAGTGTGCATAAGTGTCAGACCCTGGCACTGATTTCAGCATTGGCATGTCAGCTATAGTTAGTAGTTATCCGCAGCTCGAAAAACTAAAGGTGATCGGAATGGTGGTACGCTTGTGCATACAGACAATATCGGCAGCAATTCCTCTGAAATTAAATATTTTAGTGATAGCTCTAAACGTGGTACTCCGCTAGTACATCAGTGCACAGCGAAAAACATTTGTGACGATCACTACGATGAAGTTATCTGTGTTGTCTTATACTGAGCATAAATCTTGTCTTATACTGAGCATAAATCCAAACATCTGGAAAAACTCCATATTGTGGCTGTGAGCACTAGTTTCTTTAAAGAAATTTGCGATTGGAGAAAATGAAATTGCTGAAATCAAAACAGGGGATGGAATAGGATAAAAGATGGTCTGAGTTCCGCAATCCAGTTTATACTTTTTTGACATAATCATTACTGACAAGGGAACCTCCCCATCGCACCCCCCTCAGATTTAGTTAGAATTTGGTACAGTGGATAGGCCTTGAAAAACTGAACACAGATCAATCGAGAAAACAGGAAGAAGTTGTGTGAAACTATGAAAAAATAAGGAAAATATACAAACTGAGTAGTCCATGCGCAATATAGGCCAGATCAAGGAGACTGTGAGCTGAGGAGCGCCGCGGTCCCGTGGTTTGCGTGAGCAGCTGCGGAACTAGAGGTCCTTGGTTCAAGTCTTCCCTCGAGTGAAAAATTTATTGTCTATATTTTCGCAAAGTTATGATCTGTCCGTTCGTTCATTGACGTCTCTGTTGACTGTAATAAGTTTAGTGTCTGTGTTTTGCAACCGCACCGCAAAACCGTGCGATTAGTAGACGAAAGGACGTGCCTCTCCAATGGGAACCGAAAACATTTGGTCACATGGTTGTACGTCAACCGATTCGTCCACAGGGAAACACGTGTGATATATTCTATACGACACTGGTGACGGCATGTGCGTCACGTGACAGGAATATGTTATCGACCCACCTATCTTATACACTTGGCGAATGGGTAAACAGATTCTTCTACCTTGCCCGATTTAGGTTTTCTTGTGGATGTGATAATCACTCCCAAAAAGTGATGAAAACATGAGTTTGTGACATAAACTGCAACAAATGAATGCAATCGTTTCACAGTCGCACAGTTTTCCCTGTGCTCTATCAAAACATGTTTTTAACGTTTTCACATTTTTCCGTGTGTAGACCGTCAAATCCTGCATATGTCCAAGCAAATCTGAACATGTCCAGGAATTTTGGAGAGCGAAGTTGATTATGTGTGAGTGCCTGAACTTTGATAATAGTCTGAAAATAAAAAATTAAAATTTTCGCTCGAGGGAAGACTTGAACCAAAGACCTATCGTTCCGCAGCTACTCACGCTAACCACGGGACTACGGCACTGCTGGGCTCAATTAGTCCTTTATGTTGCATATCTTCCACATGGACTACACAGTTTGTATATTTTGCTTTTTTTTCGTAGTTCCACCCAACTTCTTGTTTTCTCGATTGATCTGTGTTCAGTTTTTCAAGGCCTATCCTCTGTGCCAACTTATAACTAAATCTGAGGGGGGTGCGATTGGGAGGTTCCCTTGTGAGAGAGAAAAACCTGAAATGCTATGTACTTACACACATAATGCACAAACAGTGAATTATGCAGAACACCGATACAGATATAAACGATAAGGTTGTAGTAACTGTTATTCAGTCCCCATTTCCAATACCTAAAATTAAATAATACGACCAGTGCCAAAGTTTGGCTTTCCACAGAAATATGTTCCACTCTACTAGGGGTGACAGCTGCCAAAACCCGACCATCTGGTATATTTGCTTCGAGAGATCTTAACAATTCTTTCAGCACATCTCACAAAGATGAACACTCTCAAATGACACCACCTTCGTCTACAGAAGTTCTGTGATTTCTTTACCAGGGCGGAGGGCTTTCCCAAACAAACCGATACATACACAATACAGTATCCCGAATGAGGCCCATATGCTATTCCAATAAAACAGACCCATCGCGCCTATCAGAGGAAGTCCCTACTAGCATGGGAGTTTTGCAGGAGCCGTTGCGGCTCAACGGAAGTTGAATGATATTGACAAAATACACTCCTGGAAATGGAAAAAAGAACACATTGACACCGGTGTGTCAGACCCACCATACTTGCTCCGGACACTGCGAGAGGGCAGTACAAGCGATGATCACACGCACGGCACAGCGGACACACCAGGAACCGCGGTGTTGGCCGTCGAATGGCGCTAGCTGCGCAGCATTTGTGCACCGCCGCCATCAGTGTCAGCCAGTTTGCCGTGGCATACGGAGCTCCATCGCAGTCTTTAACACTGGTAGCATGCCGTGATAGCGTGGACGTGAACCGTATGTGCAGTTGACGGACTTTGAGCGAGGGCGTATAGTGGGCATGCCGGAGGCCGGGTGGACGTACCGCCGAATTGCTCAACACGTGGGGCGTGAGGTCTCCACAGTACATCGATGTTGTCGCCAGTGGTCGGCGGAAGGTGCACGTGCCCGTCGACCAGGGACCGGACCGCAGCGACGCACGGATGCACGCCAAGACCGTAGGATCCTACGCAGTGCCGTAGGGGACCGCACCGCCACTTCCCAGCAAATTAGGGACACTGTTGCTCCTGGGGTATCGGCGAGGACCATTCGCAACCGTCTCCATGAAGCTGGGCTACGGTCCCGCACACCGTTAGGCCGTCTTCCGCTCACGCCCCAACATCGTGCAGCCCGCCTCCAGTGGTGTCGCGACAGGCGTGAATGGAGGGACGAATGGAGGCGTGTCGTCTTCAGCGATGAGAGTCGCTTCTGCCTTGGTGCCAATGATGGTCGTATGCGTGTTTGGCGCCGTGCAGGTGAGCGCCACAATCAGGACTGCATACGACCGAGGTACACAGGGCCAACACCCGGCATCATGGTGTGGGGAGCGATCTCCTACACTGGCCGTACACCACTGGTGATCGTCGAGGGGACACTGAATAGTGCACGGTACATCCAAACCGTCATCGAACCCATCGTTCTACCATTCCTAGACCGGCAAGGGAACTTGCTCTTCCAACAGGACAATGCACGTCAGCATGTATCCCGTGCCACCCAACGTGCTCTAGAAGGTGTAAGTCAACTACCCTGGCCAGCAAGATCTCCGGATCTGTCCCCCATTGAGCATGTTTGGGACTGGATGAAGCGTCGTCTCACGCGGTCTGCACGTCCAGCACGAACGCTGGTCCAACTGAGGCGCCAGGTGGAAATGGCATGGCAAGCCGTTCCACAGGACTACATCCAGCATCTCTACGATCGTCTCCATGGGAGAATAGCAGCCTGCATTGCTGCGAAAGGTGGATATACACTGTACTAGTGCCGACATTGTGCATGCTCTGTTGCCTGTGTCTATGTGCCTGTGGTTCTGTCAGTGTGATCATGTGATGTATCTGACCCCAGGAATGTGTCAATAAAGTTTCCCCTTCCTGGGACAATGAATTCACGGTGTTCTTATTTCAATTTCCAGGAGTGTATAACAGATTGTATTAATCGTGAATTAGAGTGTACATCAACAACATTTCGCCAGCACCTCCCCGGCCGACAAAAGAGCTGTTATTATAGGCAACATGGGAACAGAACATACCTTGTAAAAACTTCTATATAGCACAAGTATTTCTAATCACAACATAGAATAAGCGACGAGTTACCCAGTTGAAAGCATGTTTCTTGTACTACTCTCTAGTGGAACGTCAGGAGCTTTAGCCACAGAACTTTATTGCTACTGTGAGCGTCCTACACGGTAGTATATTAGTCATATCTGGAAACTGGTTAACTACAATGGGCACGTGAAGGACAGTAGTTCGAAAGTTCTTTAAAACGACAGACATATTGGATACAATGTTTTGTGGACTGGCAAGACAACCAGTCCACTATGACAGGTAGCCGAAAGGCACGCGTTTAAGCTCACGCAGGATGGCGTGAGGTCTGGAACAGGACAAGGTCTTTATAGTAGCAAAAATAGTACGTAGCTTCTGGAATACTTAACTTTAATCCATAATTGGTGAACATCGGTCTGACGGTACATGCATCACAAGATAAATAGCAATTGATAATGGCGCCTTGCTAGGTCGTAGCAAATGACGTAGCTGAAGGCTATGCTAACTATCGTCTCGGCAAATGAGAGCGTAATTCGCCAGTGAACCACCGCTAGCAAAGTCGGCTGTACAACTGGTGCGAGTGCTAGGAAGTCTCTAGACCTGCCGTGTGGCGGCGCTCGGTCTGCAATCACTGATAGTGGCGACACGCGGGTGCGACATATACTATCGGACCGCGGCCGATTTAAAGGCTACCACCTAGCAAGTGTGGTGTCTGGCGGTGACACCACACAATGTAATTGCGGTTCTAGTTGAAAAAAATTGAAAAACCTTAATCTTAACTCCTTATAATATACAGGTAAATAATATTTCCATAGATCTTTTGTCACGTAACATAGTGGCTGAAGCTATACCATCTTATGTAACGAACTGTAATATAGAACAGGTTCATGCTGAAAGAATGTTGAATTGCCTACTTTGGAAAAGGCAGACGGAAGTCCCTCCGCGACGGAAAGGCTTACATCGGAATGGAAATGGTGCAAGAGAGCGAAATGGCGCGAGAAGTCTTTGTGGCAAACTGGTCGGAAAATCCAAGCGAGCAGGTTGTTTCTACCAACTCTGGCCTACCTCTATAAGACACATCCACCTGCCAGGGCTCTATGCTCACAACTGTGGCCGCCAACAGCAATGCCGTGGCAGTTATTTTACACCCTGTATCCTATCAATACATAATTTATTCCATAATTATATACTCCAAATCGAAGTCGAGAAACTGTAAGGCAAATGTATCAGAACTCTTTCTGTCATTAACTGACACCAAATTTATATAAAGATGTAGTAACTATATGCAGATACGTAGACTAAAGAGACCTGACTTCCACGTGTTCTCATTTGCTGTACTTCTCATTTCTTCGTCAACCCTATTACTGCGTTTCAGTTCTATCACAATACAACAAACTTTAACGAAAATCCCAAAGTCTACCAATGGGCTGGTGCTTAGACACACTGAATGATCTAGAAACCTGACAGTAAACAGGAATGAGCAGAATTGTTTACTGAATGGACAGATATATGATTGAGCAGCTCCTGCTCTAGCAAGCGACACGGTATAAAGCGTGGTCAGAGACGGTCTGAAAAGCTTGTAAGACTGTTCTAGGATAGGTTGTGTTGAGAAATAATTATTAAGATGAAAATTCAATACAATTTCAGAGTTCATTGGGTTTGAAGTTAGCCAAATAGGCCGTTGCAAGCGCACATTCAGGAGGCTCGCCAAAGATGGTATCACCGAACGTGTGCTTTCTTTGGTTTCGTAAAACCGAAAATGGAGCGAAACAAAAACTGGACATGGGTCAGTACTGACCATCTAACCCAAGCCGAAGGCTGAAGTGTCATTGCCACTAATTGTATCTGGCGGGCGGCTTGAATCTCCGCGCGAAACTGCCTGATAGGCTAACTAATGCTAATTAAGTCGGGAATGGTACAAACTATCGATTGTTTATCTTGATAATCACTTTTCAGCTGAGTCTACCCTGCAACATCCTTACAAGTTTTTCAGACTGATCCCGACCGCCTTCTATATCTACGCTTCCAAGAGCCCGCTACAACGCCTGTTTCTCTGCGGCTGGTCTGTCGTAGCTGCAGTACAAATGAAGCATCAATCAAGGTTGTGAACTTCCTGTAATAGTTAAGAGGCTGTAAGGATTTCTTCAATAATTTATTAGAGAGTATATTAAATGATGTAGATACGAACAAAAATCTCCACATCGTAGGTTTTATTAAAAATTCATTAAAACTAATTAGCATGTAATTTTAAGAAATTGTCATCAGTTCTCCACGTACTAATACGAGAGGCGTTCAATAAGTAATCAAACACTTTTATATCGACTAGTTGCGGCTGGAAAAATTCAAAATTTGTTGTTGCACATCGTGGAATATTCTCGTTTCAGCCCTAGCTCCGATAAGTGGCGGCGCAATACGTAACCTTCAAAATGGAGTCTGCAATGGAGGTGCGTTTCAAGCGCAGAGCTGTCATTGAGTTTCTTTTGTTGGAAAAGCAGTGAATCTCAGATATTCATAGGCGCTTGTGGAATGTCTATGGAGACCTAGCAGTGAACAAAACCTAGGTGAGTCGTTGGGCGAAGTTTCTGTCATCATTAGAAGAAGGTCGCGCAAACCTGTCCGATCGCTTCTCAATTGGACGTCTGTCGGTAGTGTTGACACACTCGTCCATCAGCTGCAGTACTCAGCCGGTGAGGTCGTAGCGACGGTTTTCTGGGACTTTGAAGGTGTTAGTTTGTTTGATGTCCTCCGTCATAGTGAAATGATGAGCTCTGAAGTGTAAGTCGCTACTCTCAGAAGATTCAAGAAAGGGCTTCACCGTAATCTTCGCCACAAACTTGCGAACGATCTTCCTCTTCTCCACGACAACGCAAGGCTCGAACAAGTCTGCGCACCCGAGAGGAGCTCAAAAAATTTCATTCGACTGCTCTTCTTCATCCACCCTGGAGTCCGGATCTCGCACCATCTCTTCCATCTCTTTGGCCCAAAGGCGGATTCACTCCGCGGGAAGCAGTACGTGTACGATGAGGAAGCTGTTGATGCAGCAAGGCGTGGGCTCCGACGTCGACAGTAGAATGGTACTGTAGGGAAGCAGCCTACTCACGCTGTAGTAAATTCACATCAGTTTCCATTGTGTGCCAGCCAGTCTGCTGTAACTAGCTCTGATGTCATAAATGTAGCGCAATACCTTAAAAATCAAGCAAATGACGTAAAACTTTTCTAGCATGTCAGGAATAATACTAAATTAATATGTGTTAAACATCAGCTTGATAACTTCAGCCATTTTCGAAATTAGGACGTTTTTCTAAAAAAATCATTGGCGCAACAGAAAAGAGCTAGAGACTTCAAAATTTATATTTAGATTCATCTTTCATAATGATTTACTAAAAAAAATTCTTTGGATTTCACAAATTAAGATTTTAGTGGAAATTCATGATTTTCTGGTTTTCATCTCAAAATTGAAGGAAGCAAGATAGATTAAGTAGGCTAATAAATAAGGCTAGGATGTTTAGATTTAAATAGGTTGGAGGTCCGCTATGACTATGAAGATGTGAAAAGTTTCTTTTGAATACCTATAAAATTATAGCGATAGCGGATCTCAAAAGGGCCAGTTCAGAGCTCATCTACTGCGTGCAGGGCAATTAAATTAATTCTCTCGCCCAAAATATTTAACTTAGCCACGTCAAAATTTTATTATCAATACTTACCTGCGTGCTGAATGCACATTTAAATTAAGAGCTTCATCGGCCATCAGCAAAAGAAGCTATAATTTATTATGTAACTTGAAGTGGTGCGTTACTAGCCCAGCGGCTAGTCGGGAGAGTCGATTTGATCAGGCGCTCCCTTAGCCGTCCGCACCGCGGTTATATATATAAGAACGCTGCGCGAGGAAGGAAGGTCCCAGTTCTCTCCAGACGCTGAATAACACGCCATCTGTGTCGGGAGTCGCGTCGCATCGGTATCACTGCGACAAACAGCCTCGGGTGCCGTATTAAGTTACTAGAGATACGCGGAACCATGAAATCATTTCAAGTGAAATGTTAATTCTGGGATGATTTTCATTAACTAGCTTCAGTTTGCGTATTGTCGTATTTTCACGTGCCGTCGCGGGACAGACATTCTACCAATTATTTAGCGTGGCGTTTGATGAAATATTCTCATCAAATTATGGCGAGCATTCTTTTTAACATTTAATTCGGACATTTATAGTTGCATCAGCGCATTAGACTCTGAACTGCTCTGTTGGTTAGGTTGTAGGAATACTTGTGTTTCTATCAGTGAATTTCAGAATATACTCAACTATTTTGGAAAATCGTTTTTGATTAGAAATCCCGGACAATTTCCTAATTCCTCAGAGCTATAAGCTGCAGCTATAATGGTATTCTCAGATGAAGTGGGCACTAGGATCTCTAATTACAGGCTTCACGTTTTGTTAAATCACTTTCTGGGTGCTAAAAAGTAAATAGAGAGCCAGTGTTGAGAACGGCGAAAGACAGCGTTAACAACATTCTAAAAGCCTGAAACTGATTCAACATGCAAGCATTTATACAGCAATATATGTTTACAACTTATTCGCCGCCCCACAGTACCAATCGGTCATACAGGTCCTCCAATTATGGTGGCGTTTGGCCATTGTATTGAACAGAGATTATGTTAAAAAGAAGGGTTTTGTAGCCAAAAGGGTGAGGAATAATATTATATGTTGGAATTCTGAATAAAATCAACCTGCTTTCATAAAAAAAGTATTGTATTACATATTGAACTCCACATTGAATAATGTAACTTATTACGATATAGTTATCACGAGATCATGTTAGTGAATGTACAAGAGGAACCAGAAGTCCGTTATCATTCCGAAATTGAATACTTTATGGAATAACTGAGGTAGAGAGGTAAAAATTGACACATATGATTGAAATGACATGGGGTTTTATTGAAACCAAAACTAAGTGCAGAAAATGATCACCAGGTGGTGTTTCGTATGATACAAAAGCAATATTTAGCATAACAACTGAAGTTTAGCTAAGACAATATTCTTTATAACATAGGCTCAGCATGCCGGTAGTCATTCATCAACAATATCTGCAGTCGAGGGAAAATTTTTGAACAGTACTGTACAACATATTAGTAGGAATGGTGAAAAACTGCCGTCGGATGTTGTCTTTGAGCATTGCCAATGAGGTCGGAAGATCGAGGTAGACTTGTGACTTCAGGTAATTTCATAACCAATAATCACACGAATTGAGGTTTGGGTACATGGGAGTCCGGGTTTGACGAAAGTGGCTGCTCAGTAAGGGATCCTCAACAAATGATGTGCGAAAGAGATCTTTCCCACGTGTAGCGTTAGGCTAGAGATGATACGATTCTGTGACATATCGGCGTACCTCGCACTCGTCAGACTGATATTTTATATACGATTCTCATGTAGCGCCACTGACGTGTTACCGCCCAGCACCATCCGTTGGACGGTTTTTGCACTTGTATTTTGGTTACAATAAAACCCAACGTCAGTTCAGGGAGGAGTCTCAGATTTCATCTCTCTACATACATTATTCGGTGAAGTAGTACATTTTGAAATGTTAACGGACTTTTCAGTCACCTTGTATTTATTTTCTCACAGATGTAACACGGTTTGGCTGAGCAGCTAAAAAATGATGAAATAGTTAGGGTTCCTTAACTGCAGAGCGACGAAAAATTAAATTAAAACATTTTTGAAAAATTAGAAGTGTGTCCGCTTACGCCGAAGGCACCACATTGCTAACCAGTTAATCGTCATTCTGTCTTTGAAAGTCTAAATTTCTCACCCTTCCCACTGGCAGACCACGTGACAACGCCTACCAACGTATGACGAGAACAATCGAGACACCTGGCACGACAAAAACCGGTTGTTCTAAAACACCGCGGACTACTTGGATGACAATGTATCAGGCTTACCCAGGATCCCCGTACCATTTCTCCACTATATCTGCAAAACTACAAGCCGTACGGGCAATAATGTCATCACCAGCATCAACATCGTTGCCAGTCTAACATCTCACATGTCGAAAACCACCAGCAGCTACATCGTCCTAACCAAACTGTCTATAAGTAAGCATTCCCTCCTTCTATTTATCTCACAAACTCTTTTACTCTCCCAAACAACATCAAAGACACATAGAAGACGCAGCATAAGTCAGCAAATAATCTAAGCTTGGTAAACGCCTCTGGAATGTATAGCCAGACCAAATCACACACAAACTAATATTTCTTTTCCTGCTTATTAAGCAGATGTGACGCGAAATTACTAACTCCTAGGGCTCTAAAACAGCTATATGCTCGGAAATTTACCGTAAATAATAAGGTATCCCAGATTCCAGGAGGCAGGCAGTTCCCCATCTTGCGTCTCCTTCCCCTCCCCGTTCGCTTCCTCCCAGCTCGCTCTAAAACACAGACGCCCACAATAACTGGGAATCAGTGTTGAGACTTTGAAAGTGTAATCAGATTGAGAGGGTTTGGATAGAGAGGGAGGAAGAAATAAAAAATTTCTCTCACTACTCTTGCTGAAACCTACACAATTTCAAGTATATTGAATAACTGAGCACCTGAGTGTGTCATACTATGCTACAGTTTAAATTTCGTCATTTCTGAGTAGGGAGATCTGTGTATTCCGTGTATGCTTTCTCTGCCACGATACTGACGACCAACGCAACTGAATTTTTCGTGTGTTACTAAAACATAACATTTTGCCTTCTGAGGTAAGTCTGGTCTACCGATTGCTACAGTACTCACCTGCGAAACAAACACGAGATTAATATCACGCGGTGCAACTTGAAATATCAAGGCTTAATAGATTACGGAATAGGTCTGTCATACTTGAGATTATGAACAGGCGTAGCAGTGGAGCCTGTAAGTCCCTCGCTTCTACCGAAATCGGCGCTAATGTGTAGACGTCCGCTGGACCGCTGGGCTGTTGTATGACTGACTACACGGAAGTGAGTTTCTCGGCAAGAAATTGTAATAGAGAAATTGTCATATCTACACCTATGCTCCGAAATCCAGAAAAAAGTGAGAGGCCGAGGGTACTACCATAATTTACCCTCATCTCACTTCCATTTGTGAGTGGTGCGTAGGAAGAAAGACGCACGATAAACTTCCGCACCAATTCTATTTTCGCTGACTTGTTCATCTCGGTCATTTCGAAAGACACACGTGGGAGGAATTTACATGTTGATTATCTCTTCTTCCAACATTAGCAGTAACGTTTTATGTGATACAAAACTTCTTACTTGAAGTGACTAACTCTGTAGTTCTTTGAGCATCTCCATCACTCTCTCGCGCTTACTAAACTAACCCATAACGAAACTTACATCTTTTCTTTGCATCTGTTCTATCTCCTCTGCTAATCCTACTTGGTATAGGGTTCCAGACTGATGAACAATACTCATGACTCGATAGATGAATTGTTTTGTAAGGTATTTCCTTCGTGGTTAAGTTACATTTCCAGAAGATTCTTCCAATAAATCTCAGTCTGACGTTACCTTCTCCTATAAAGTTTAGTGTGGCCATTCCACTTCAGGTCGCTCCCAATGGTTATTCCTATTTACTGTACGCTGGAATTGTGTCTTGTGATTTTTAGCCAAAGGCATCGAATAGTAAGGGTTCCGTCACCTTGTTACACTCAGTATGTTAGACTCATTAGCGTTTGAGGTGAACTGCACCTGTCACCGATCCTCTGTCGGTCTGTTACATTTCGCTACAGTCTCCTAGCGCTGCAACCTCGCTGTGGATAACAGCAACATCTACTAAACCCTCGTAGACCTTCCGACGTTACTCGCTAGATAATTTATACATATCGTAAATAACAAAGGGCCTAAAACATTCGCTTGCAGTACTGCAGGAATTACCTATACTTTTACCGATTTCATTTCGTTATGAATAACTTAATGAGTTCTGTGTCTCAGAAAGTCTTCAATCCAGTCACAGATTTAGTTCGACAATCAGTAAGCTCGTACTTTTTTTACTAATCCACAGTTACAAACTGTATCGTATAACTTCCGGAATTCAAGGAACACGGTTCCGACCTGGGTGCCTTTGTCTACGGCTATCTGTGTCTACTAACGAACAGAGAGATTTGTTTCGCAACACCTCTGCTTACGGAATACATGTTGGTGTTTATAGACGAGATTTTCGCTCTCCAAAATCCTCATAATGCGTGAGCACAGAATTTTTTCCCTAATTCTACAACAGATTGACGCCAGCCGTATAAAGTTATAATTTTTTATCTCAATTAGCCGAAACTTCTACATTTACATCTAGTTCTACATACTCTGGAACCACCGTACGGCGCGTGACGGAGGGTACCATGCGCCACTACCATTCATTTCCTTTCCTGTTCCACTCATAAATAAAGCAACAGAAAAACTACTATCTACGTACATGCCTCCGCATGGGGCCTACTTTTTCAACTTTTATCTTCGCGGTCCTTATGCGAAATGTATGTTGACGGCAGTAGAATCGTTCTGCAGAAAGTCGTCTTCCCTCCAGGGATTCCCATTTGAGTTCCTGAAGCATCTGCGTTGTATTAGAGTGTCTTGAGAACCTACGGGTAAGAAATTTAACAACCTACCTCTGACTTACTTCTGTTTCTTCCTTCAATCGCAACACTCCGGAAAAAGTCGCCCTAACGTCCCATATGCAGTATCCTTTACAGCCGAACCACACTTTCGTATTATCTCCCAATAAACCGAGCCAGTCATTCGCCTCACTACCAAAATCCTCACATGCTCTTTCTATCTAATATCACTTTGCAACGTTACGTGGCTATGTCAAGCACGACACTACTAATGCTGTATCCGAGCATAATGGGTTTGTTTCACCTACTCATCCAGTTTAACCTAAATTTTTCTACATTAACTTTCCGCAAACGTGAATGACCTGTGCTTCATTGCAATTACTTCCAAATACCCGTTGATAATGCGTCCAACAATATATCACTGTTAGAACGTGAACGTGCTATTACGTATAATCTGTGATGAATCTTACAGTTATCTTATCTGTTCCTGATGCCTGTCCACTATAGAGCAGTGGTAGTTGACTCTCTATTCAGTGATCACTTATTTCGACATCTGTCATATCTGTTGGTGGAGTACGTTTTCCTATAATAATTTGGCAGTCTCTGCTAGTGCGAAGGGGGCGACAGGATACCACATAACGGATGAAACACTCAGACACTTAGGATTGTATCGGTGTGACTTACATTCGAAGACTTAAGTACTGTGCAGCAGAAAACTTTAAGCAATTCTTTAAAAATGTCAAATTGGAGAAAATTTTTATTTCCATTACTGAAACCCCTCAATTTATGAAAATGAGAAGGTATTTTTATGGTACGATATAACAAACTCAACTAGCAACTATAGTCAGTGTTCAACACAAAAACGTATGCATGAGGTATCACATTTTTACTCAAGAGAATGTACAAAGTGTCTACGAGATCACTTCGTCCTCTTATTCCAAATGACCGTCCAGAAGAAATACTTCCATTAACACACGGTGCTAACTGCCAAAGCCAACCCTTAAATACGCTGAGTCACACATGGATTCGGAATAACGTTACCACTTCCCTGATAGTCTTCCTTTCACCCTTAAGAATCATGGTTTGGTGTTAGGCAGTCACACATCACATTTTTTTTTTTAAACAGCTTCCCACTGATGTCATGCATTATACCCACATCAAATGGTTCAAATGGCTCTGAGCACTATGGGACTTAACTTCTAAGGTCATTAGTCCCCTAGAACTTAGAACTAGTTAAACCTAACTAACCTAAGGGCATCACACACATCCATGCCCGATGCAGGATTCGAACCTGCGACCGTAGCGGTCTCGCGGTTCCAGACTGCAGCACCTAGAACCGCACGGACACTTCGGCCGGCATACCCACATCGTTCAAGTAATAATCGTCTACACACAGGTGATGGAATAGTCCAGGCACATCATTCATCAGAACAGGCATTTCAACAACAGACGACTCCGTTTCGCATGACATAGCACGTAGGGTGATTTTTACATCCTGTATATGGTTTCCAACACCTTCTTGTTATATTTTTTTCCGATATATCTACTGCTGATGAAGTATGTCACATATGTAGGGGAATATGACATGTTTGTCTTTGCACCCTGTCGTTAGAATGTCCCGTCTCTCCTATAGTAAACCACAGTTGTGCTGTGTTCAAACGGCTCTGAGCACTATGGAACTCAACATCTGAGATCATAAGTCCCCTAGAACTTAGAACTACTTAAACCTAACTAAGCTAAAGACATCAAACACATCAATGCCCGAGGCAGGATTCGAACCTGTGATCGTAGCGGTCGCGCGGTTCCAGAATGAAGCGCCTAGAACCGCTCAGCCACACCGGCCGGCTGTGCTGTGTCATCCCTCTCGAATATCTAGCTGTTACATTAACACCCTACACCTGCTGCTGTTAATTCCGATTACTTCCAGTGTACAACGCACTTTTTTCAACGATTGGGTGTGCTGTCATGTGACTATTACGTGTACTTTAACTTATATTCAACAATTTTCATGTTTTTTTCCACATTTTCCCTATTTCTTTCCATATTTTTCATATTGTACTCTTAAAAGTACATGAATAACTGTGTTCTTATTGCTTACGTAACAAGGTTTCTCTACGTCCAACAGTGATAAGGATTCCCCAATCTAGCCAAAGAGAATCTACAAAAGTGTCAGCAATGTCACTAGCTCCTCTTCTGCTTTCAAACGTCGACACAGGAAAAATTCTCATCAGTACGTAACTATAACACACTGAAACATACATGGACTGTTGTGGAACTGCATTATTAATTGTAACTATCTGAAATACAGATTTATGATTACTGATTGTTGCAAAATCTACCATCAGGACCTCTTAACAATGGAGACATCCATTTGTACTTTCTTGTACTACAGCTGTCACAACTTCATATGCACTTCAAATAAATGTGCAAAAAGTGTGTGGCTGTTGGAATTAATGTTAAGAATACGTAACAACTGCTTCTATCAATCCTTCTACACACAAACTCACACACACACACACACACACACATATGACTGGGCTATGTGTGTTTACAACTGGATATTGTCTATCTCCTAACATTATTATTTCTGTGGTGTCACCGCCAGACACCACACTTGCTAGGTGGTAGCTTAAATCGGCCGCGGTCCATTTAGTACATGTCGGACCCGCGTGTCGCCACTGTGTGATCGCAGACCGAGCGCCACCACAAGGCAGGTCTCGAGATACGGCCGAGCACTCGCCCCAGTTGTACGACGACATTGATAGCGACTATACGGACGAAGCCTTTCTTCTCATTTGGCGAGAGACAGTTAGAATAGCCTTCTGCTAAGTCCATGGCTACGACCTAGCAAGGCGCCATTAGCCTTACCTAGTTTTAGAGTTATCGTATAAATGTCTCAAGAAGAACGTTGTAAACCAACAAAGAATAAAGTTAAGTATTCGAGGAGCTGCATACTTTTCTTATTAGAAGTCAATACTTATCCTGTTCCAGACTTCACGCCAGTCGGCGTGTGTGTACGCGTGCCTTTCTTTCGGCTACCCGTCACTGTGGACTGGCTGCATTGTCAGTCCACATCAATTTCCATCTTTTACATACTCACATCCAGGATCTTTAGTGTATTCTATATATAAAGGAGATCTGATAGATGCATTTGGTCGTTTTCTGAATATTATGTTCTTCCCCTGCATACATCTTGTATCTTCAGAGTATATACGAAGCTTTGAAGCTGTATTTGTTTCTTATTCTGTGTATGAGAAACCACAAATCGATTTAATTATTGTTAGATGGCAAACTACGTAGATTTTACAGGAATCAGTAAACAAATGATCAGTGTAATATATAGCTGAAGTTTGCATATCACCTCCAACGCCACCCACGTGTGTTTTAGTGTGCATAACTTAGAGCTGTGTGTTGATGGGAGGTTTTTTTCCTCTGTTGACATTTGAAAAAGAAGAGGAACTAGTGATATTACAGACACTGTTGTAGATTCTCTCTGACTTGGTGAGCGAATTAAAATCGTTGATGGGTTCTAAAGAAATCACGTACCATAAGCAACAAGAGCACAAATATTTATACATTATACTTCAGACATGCTGGATACAGAAGATAAATTATTGTTTTGTACATTCTGTATAGTTTACGCTGCATTAGTGATACACATTTCCAGACTCAAAAGTCAGTTCCTGGGAAACGGAAAATATGTGGTCCACGCAAATCCTGTTCATATCATATCGCTGTGCAATAGGTCAAGCTGCCTGCAGCCTCTTGCTAAAACTGGCTATGTTAGCGCAGCAATTTTATCTAACAGCCAGCGAACGCTTGTTGGTGTCCTGTGATTCAGTAACAAGCTTAGGTAAGTATTATACATAAGTATCATATTATAAACTCTGGAGAAACTGGTTTTTTCAATTGAGGACACTCTTTTTTACAATGTATGTGCAGCGCAATTAGAAATTGTTCCTACAGTTAATACTGTTCCGTAAGTCTTAAGAAAGTTAGCCACCTTAAACTACTTCCTATTAAAGGCTTAGAGTATAAAATATGTCTGTCTGCAATTTCACTGCTAGAGTAGGAAGAGTACATAAACGTTTACCGGTGTAAAGGTACAGCTTCCAGACAATGTGGATATAGAAACGGGTATTAACTGTACTCAGATGATTTATAGCTATAATTATTCGTTGTAAGCCATGTGGAATCTACATTACACATCAGAATAGAGCAAGGTGGCGCAGTCGTAAGCACACTGTACTTGCATTCAGGAGGGCGACAGTTCAAACCCGCGTCCGGCCATCCTGATTTAGGTTTTCCGTGATTTCCCTCAGTTCCTTCAGGAAAACGCTGTGATGGTTCCTTTGAAACGGCTCGGCCGTCTTCCTTCCCTAACTTGATGAGCCCGATGAACTCGCTGTTTAGTCCCCTCCTTCAAATCAACCAACCAACACGTCAGATTACATTGCTCTGTCGGAGTACTGGCAGCAGAATGATGGCATAAGTAAAACAAGTTCGTCGCCACTCACCTGACGATCAGTATTACGGAAGTTACACTTACATAAACATGTGAATATATCGAAAACCGAAACTTTTTTAAATGGAAATATCATCAATCTACGGATGCAGACTTTATAACACTGACACATTTCGTTAGGTCATCGTGAAATAGCCCTATCCGTTCCCTAAATCACCACATATGTTAAAGACTGAGACTTTTTCTAAGTGTATTAAGTAATTAATACGCATGAGCACAAATAAAATCCCTTCGTATTCAGATACACTGCAAACTATACAATGTGTATAAGCCACAATGGATAAAATTCAGAAACATGCAAATTTTGAGCTGGCTATGTTGATATCTTGTAATTATTTATTGTTTAGTAACGTTAAGTTTGGAAAGTATATACAGACTAAATTTCTACTTTTATCAACATTTCTTTCTACTTAGAATGTTTTGTCAGTTCGAAAAAGTTTGGCAAGGAGATGCTATTCGCATAATGAATTGCTTATATACTTAACTAACGTTAAACATAAATCATGACTGGTATTTTGTAATTTTGCGAATTCCTCAAATAACATTTAACGAATATACTGTTGGTTCTTGGAGGAAAAATTGAGATTTGTGCGTGTTCTCCAGTGTGCAGTATTTCTCATTTGATTTTAGTTATTATTACTTTTCCGTTCATTGTAGTATGATTCATCACAGTCTGATCAGATTTTCTTTTCATTATTATCATATTTCGAACTAAAGTAAAACACCATACATTATTAGGAAAAGTGGAATTGAAAAATGTACTTCCTGACCACTTTACATTTGGTGCATTGTAGGTCATAAATTTCTGCGTACAAATTACAGCTAATATATAAATATTATTTTGAACAGTGAAAGGAGAGCGACGCTTCCTTCCATTCTTGAGAATAAAGACGTGAAATGCATTGGAACTTGTCCACTGAGAGGGTGTCAGGTACGTGATGCACACCTGCAACGGTCTGCTATGCAGAATCCTCTGGTTTCTCTGTTTCTTTTGCTGCCAGTTCAAGCCAAACGTGTAAATGAAAAGTTACTAAAGTAGAAAGACAATGGGAGTCACCAGCTAATGATGCTGATTGGATTTTTCTTCAATTTATGTTCCCTGATATCAAGAAACTTTGTGACAGGCATAAAGGAGAAGTGAAAGTTAAACTACTGTTACTTCTGAACGAGCAGCTGGACGAAGCTAATGAGGACATGTCAGGATGTCCCTAATCATCACAGCTGTCTTCCACTTTTTCAAAAGCATTGTCTACAGACAAGCAGAATTCACCACTAGTGCACTACCATCGATGGTAACTGATATCACTTAAAATATAGCAACGTTTCTTCTGGATGTTCCTGAAACTGAGTCAAGTACTACTCTGTGAAATCAGAGAGTTGTAGAAATACTGTTCTAGCTTTATCAATCTGTAACCTTTATTTAGAACGTACCACGCTGAATTCAGTAACATGCAAGGTGGTCTTTCAAAAAATAAACATTTCATGGTGGTACTTTTAATGTCATTCATGCTCTCTTAACAAATTTCTTACTGTAATGTGTAGCTTCTCAGAAGGAGAAACAGCAACTCGATAACTTGTGTCCTGTTCTGTCAGGGTAGCTAATAGCAGTAGCTCCTAAAAGTGGAAACTGTGTGCTGTCTTGTTGCTTATCGTGCTGCGGGTCACGCCGTATTTCGTACTGTATGCTATATCGCCCCTGCGGGAACATGCTTATAGCACCAACAAGCGTCACATCACGTTACTTCTATTGCAGTATATAATACCGCATATCCTAGCGTATCAGAGTGCACCGCGTCTAACGCAATAAACATGCACCCTTCCACTCTTTGGTTAAGGGCCTGCTACCTGTACCACAAGCCAAATCAGATTTTGAAAATAAATTTAAAGTAATTAAAAAAATTGTATGCAGTAGTGGTCATAGGCATACTCAGATTTACAATACATGGTAATGAGAAGAAAAAGCGGATAAAAGTACTTACGTATCTTCTCAGACAACACTAAATCACACTGACAACAAAACCGCCATTGTGCCATATGTAGGGAAGACATCAGAGGTACCTGGTAGCCAACAAAATCCCAGAAAATGTACACAAATTTTCTACACATAGAAATAATACTCTTCCTCGCGTTACACTGAAGACAAAATTCCACGTTTAGAAAGAAGTTCTGGTTGATTAGTGTATGTAAGTCAATGCGTAGACCTATAACCACTAAACTCACTGAACGTGAAGGGGGTTGGAAACTTAAAATGAAATATTTCACCTCTGACGGACGTGATCTGAATTAATGCCATTCTTACGATGTTAAATGTGATCCTCTCCGCAGAAAAGTAACATTACTTGACATTATGTTTGTCATTAAAACCTAAATACAAAATCTCTAAGTTATTCATTGTCAAACATGGTTCCATTATTCACCGTTGTTTAAATGTCGGTAGCGAATTAAAATTTTCCTGACTATAAGGTAATATGCGAGTTGTAAACAGCATAACTGTGTCTCGCCCACATTTTATTGACTCTAACCGCCCCTCTGCCCTCCCCCTTTCTTCCCCTGTTCATCACATTCACTAGTTATTTTGCCAATTAACGTAGTAATCTGTGTATTTCGTGTACTGCTTTGTGTGTTACATTCTGATACATTTAATCTCCTACACCATGTGGTCAAAAACATCCGGACACCTGGCTGAAAATGAATTACAAGTTCGTGGCGATCTCCATCGGTAATGCTGGAATTCAGTATGGTGTTAGCCCACCCTTAGCCTTGATGACAGCTTTCATTCTCTCAAGCATACGTTCAATCAGGTGCTGGCAGGTTTCTTGGGGAATGACAGCTCATTCCTCACGGAGTGATGCACTGGGGAGAGGTATCGATGTCGTTCGGTGAGGCCTGGCACGAAGTCGGCGTTCCAAAACATCCCAAAGGTGTTCTATAGGATTCAGGCCAGGTCTCTGTGAGGCCTGTCCATTACAGGAATGTTATTGTCGTGTAACCACCCCGACACAGGCCGTGCATTATGAACAGGTGCTCGATCGTGTTGAAAGATGTAATCGCAATCCCCGAATTGCTCTTCAACAGTGGGAAGCAAGAACGTGCTTTAAATCATCAATGTAGACCTGTGCTGAGATAGTGCCACGCAAAACAACAATAGGCGCAAGCTCCTCCACGAAAAACACGACCACACCATAAAACCATCACCTCCGAATTTTACTGTTGACACTAAACACGCTGGCAGATGACGTTAACCGGGTATTCACCATACCCATACTATGCTATCGGATGGCCACATTGTGTACTGTGATTAGTCACTCCACACAACGTTTTTCCACTGCACAATCGTCCAATGTTGACGCTGCTTAGGCCGGCCGGAGTGGCCGAGCGGTTAAAGGCGCTACAGTCTGGAACCGCACGACCGCTACGGTCGCAGGTTCGAATCCTGCCTCGGGCATGGATGTGTGTGATGTCCTTAGGTTAGTTAGGTTTAAGTAGTTCTAAGTTCTAGGGGACTTATGACCACAGCAGTTGAGTCCCATAGTGCTCAGAGCCATTTGACGCTGCTTACACCAGGCGATGTGTCGTTTGGAATTTACCGGCGTGATGTGTGGCTTATGAGCAGCTGCTCCACCATGAAATCCAAGTTTTCTCACCTCCCCCCTTACTGTCATAGTACTTGCAGTGGATCCTTACGCAGTTTGGAATTCGTGTGTGATGGTCTGGATAGACGCCTGTCTATTACACATTACGACCCTCTTCAACTGTCCGCTGGCCGGCCGCGGTGGCCATGCGGTTCTAGGCGCTGTAGTCCGGAACCGCGCGACTGCTACGGTCGCAGGTTCGAATCCTGCCTCGGGCATGGATGTGTGTGATGTACTTAGGTTAGTTAGGTTTAAGTAGTTCTAAGTTCTAGGGGACTGATGATCTCAGATGTTAAGTCCCATAGTGCTCAGAGCCATTTGAACCAATTTGAACTGTCCGCTGTCTCCGACAGTCAACAGACGAGGTCGGCCTGTACGCTTTTGTGCTGTACGTGTCCCTTCACATTTCTACTTCACTATAACAGCGGAAACAGTAGACCTAGGGATGTTTAGGTGTATGGATAACTCGCGTACAGACGTATGACACAAGTGACACCTAATCACCTGACCACGTTAGAAGTCCGGGAGTTCAGCTGAGCGCCCCATTCTGCTTTCTCACGATGTATAATGACAACTAAAGTCGCTGATATGGAGTACCTGGCAGTAGGTGGCAGCACAATGCACCTAATATGGAGAGCGTGTGTTTTTCGGGGTATCCGGAGACTTTCGATCACATAGTTTACGTCTACATTTAGATATATACTTCACAAGCCCCCTTGCTCAATTTCCTGTTCCAGTCACGAATGATTCGCGGGAATTTAGATTCATGGGAAGTCTCATTCTGAGCTAGAATATCTGTAGTTTTTCTTTCTAAACCTTTTTGCGAGATATATTTGAGCGGAAGCAATAGCTTGACTCTTCTTGGAGTGTACTCCCTTAGCAGTTTAACAGTAAAATGCACCACGATACAGAATGCCTCTCTTGTACAGTCTACCCCGAGAATTGACTGAGTACCTGAGCCACGCTTCAGCTCTTACTAATGGACCTGTTAAGAAATGCGCTGTTTTTCTTAGGTTGTTCTTTGTTTCTTATATAATACTATCTAGTATCAATCCCAGACTGATGAGAAATATTCAAGTATTAATCGAACGAAAGCCTTGCAAACTGCGTGTGTGGACTAAACCTTCTGTGCATTTTTCGATTAACCACTCAGCGTTTCATCTCCCTGATCTGTGATTAGTTTTTTGTCCCCATTTCATTTCAAATCACTCTATACGCATATTCTTAAATACTTTATTGATTGGACTGTTCCTAGTGATTGTTCTTCATTCTTCTAATGATACAATACTGGAGCTTTGTGCATGTTTGCTCGTAATACGTTATACTTGTTTATGTTGAGAGTCAACGGCCAGTCCCTCGTGAATGAAACAGTCTGGCGTGTCGCCACAACGACGCGCCGGTCCCCACGCTTTAAAGAAACTGCTTAAGTGTTTACTGCTGCGGGCCATCCTTTTCGGATACTGGGATGAGGACAATACAGACGCGAAGTAGGGATCCGTGTATTCCACTAGGCTTTGTGGTGAATGGTTCACAACTAGAAGACGGGACTCGCTGACTATCGCCATTTCGGTACGAGAAAAAAGCAAACTGCTTTTCTGGGCCCGCTACACACGGGAAACAAACACATGTGATGTTCCGACGTCTGCAGATGGGAGATGACCCCGAGTTTTCTCCAAAATGTTTAATGGGCGCGTGTACAGCGATGGAAAATGCAGCTCCCTTGAAGTCGGAACTCGGAACAGAGAGCGAAAAGACGGCCGAGAAGACACCTCCTTTCACCTGGCATCAGTATTTCAAAAGCCATTGACAATAAATAATACATAATTCTAACAATACCAGGAACTTGGAGTCCGGCTTGATCATTACGATATTATGGTCTTCAGCATCTGCTTCTCCTGATATGCTTAGCTTGTCCCTAGTTCTTGAGTTATGAGGCTGATCCTCTTAGCTTCTGAAGCTTATTACTGATCTTCTGTTCTCGCTAATCGCTCTGATTTCACATTCTGCTTGTGTCTGTGATTACGCAACGGTATTCTGACTATTTCCAGAATCCTTCTTAGCTACGACTTGCTTGTACGGCCGCACAAATCTCGAACAGAGAATGAATTTCTCATAGTAAGCTACCAATGGTGAGTGCGCATACCACGTAGCGACTGCCAGAAGACAGCTGCCATAATCCTTCCCGGTCTGTACACAGAACAGAAGGCCATTCGCCGTTGGCCGCTGTTAACTCTAACAAGAGAACCACGTCTGCCCGTCATCATCGATTTCGTCCAGATCTGTGGTATATGCAGGGCCCGACCAGAAATGAAGGTCATAGGGTGGGAGGTCCAGACGGTCAAGCATTTAGAAAAAATTGCATTTGTGGCGCAAGTCGGGCGACGCATTAACCAGTGAGCCATTTATATTAACGCAATTTTCAATGGAACGGTTGAGGCATCGGGATGTGTTCCGAACGCAGGTCGTTGGGGTCCATTCGTTCTACGCCAATTTTTTATTTTCAATTTCTAAGTTACTTACAGAGCTAACAAACCAAAATAATGTATATATAATTAAATTTTTCTAAAAGACTTGAAAAGAAAAGGCAAAGGAAAACTTGGGATTGCAAATAAAATCCTAAAAATGGAAAAGCCACAAGATTTCATATTCCGTTAGTTTCATTTTGACCTTCCAGCAGTCGGCAGCTGGACCGAAACAATAGGTTCCGGTGCAAGTAAAATCGCCCCATCAGCCGTAGGGGACAACGCCAACTACCATAACGGACCGCATTCGTTCGATTGCTCTCGAATGCTTTTCGTGTCTTTTATAAGAATATTAATAAACACAATGTACTAGGCATTACGCTATCTGGCGAAAATTGATGTTTTGAGACCCGTGGTTGCAATACAATAAGGTTGATAACTAAAACAGCAACCAGTTACAAGTATGGCTTAAAAAGGTTTATATATATGAAACCAGTGTTGCTTTCAGATTTTTCACAAATACTGAGGAGTTGAGAAGGTGATCGAACGATGGTGTTAGACAGAAAGGATTCTGCTCTGACGGAAACAGATGTTTCTGCCGTGTTTTTCAGACAAGTGCGTTAAGATCGAGAAGAGATGTGCGGGACAGTATTCATTGACAAGGCAACAGAGAGGACAGAGTGTATGTAAATCACTGCGTTTGTCTTCACAAAGCCCAGACAGCTGTGCAGATGATGGTGCTATGTGATCAAAAATAGAACATCACAGATATATTGAACGTAGATATTCATAACCAGTTCCAGGCGTCGTGAGGTTTCTTGAGTAAGGTCTTGTAGAATAAAATCGCTGTAATCAATAAATGGAAGTATAAGTGTTTGTACAAGTTTCTTTTTCAGCTCAAGAGAGAAGAGCTTTTTATATTTTTGTTCGGCATTGAGATATGCTGAAGCCATCCTGCTCATTACAGTTACTCGCTCAGTCCAACTTAGATATTCATCTATTTTTACTCCCAGGTCCGCAGCTCGTGCTCTCGCGGTAGCGTTCTTGCGTGTTGTTGTGTCGTCTTCATCATCATCATCATCATTCATCCCCATTGCGGTCGGAGGAAGGCAACGGCAAACCACGTCCATTACGACCTTGCCTCATACGGCGGTGCGGGTCTCCCGCTTCGTTCCCCTACGCTCTGTGAAGCCGCATGGGACTTAAATTCCATTATTCCCAGATTTTTTGCTAAAGGAAAGAAGTTGATATCTAACATTCTGCGTGGTGTCTGTTTGTTCTATATCGTGTCTCCCTACCACTGTCGCGCAACGACGCTCTGAGCGTGTTTTTTACGGAATTGACTAGTTTGAACCTGGGACCTGTTGCTGGTAAGGAGACACCTGACCACACATGGCATGTAGAGTTCAGAAGAGTTCAGTGAGACTAGCGATGATATAACCAAATACTTAATGATTTCAGCGTCAGCTCCACTGCACTCCCTGTAAAAGAATCTTAATACTAACTAAATTTAGTGGAAGGGGTTCAAGGGTTTCCTATTTTTAGTTAGCTGGTAAAATAACGTCGAAAAAGCAGTTAAGTTTATCATTGGAAATTTTATTCTACTCACAAAACATTGTTTATCAATTGCACTATTGATAAAAGGAAATGTTTTAATATGGGATAGTAAAAACGAACTGCGTTCAACAAAAATGTGAACGAATATTCCCTGTATGGGTTTCCAAGTTCTGCAATGGATCGAAGGATGACCTATGCCATATCACATCTATAATCTAGGTTTCAATTAAGTTTCACAAGAGAGAAAACTATCAAAATGGTCTACAGTGACCCTCAGTTATCTTTAATTACTTATCTAACTTTTCGTAAGTTACAGTGGCTGATGTGGCTTCTCAATACCTATATAACAGAAAATTCATTGCGTTTCAGATTTTTACTTCAAGTGGCAAATGTGAACACCATGAGCTTTAATTGACGATCGACACTAGTATTACGCAAAAAAGGGGTGTAACAGATGAGACTTCTGTAGTTCTGAGTGAAGCTTTATGCGCTGTTATGCGGCACCGCGTGCGTTCATTACCTTGTCGGTGTTCGTCAGGCGGCGGCGGAAAGCACAGCTCCGCTCACCTCGTTGTCTCGGAAGCAACTCTCTTCTAACTTCTCTTTACTACAATTTACCGAAGTTGGTTTAAAGAAAACTATCTGGCTGTGTTTTCATCTGACCAATCAGGGTCTCAATGTTAACCTTAAGCTCCGCCTACAAACATTCTGTCTATCCAATGAGAAACGTTATACTTTTCGTGGTGGGGCAATGTTTTTTAAAGTTTGCAACGTAACAGAGACGCGAAAAAGTCTCACGCTAAAACTTGCAGCTGGTGTGGTCCTTTTAGTGTTATCGTAAGATCTATACTGTTCTTCTGGAGGGCTCTATCTTTTAACATGGGCTGGGGGGTGGTCCTGACGTAACAGAGACACAAAAAAGTCTCACGCTAAAACTTGGAGCTGGGGTGGCCCTAGCGATTAGCTGGCGGCGTGGGTGTCCGTCCCTTATCGTAGGGCCCTCCAGCTTAACACGGTTCTGCTCTCGGCTTCTGTTCTCGTTTCTCCCCTCGGAACTGCGTCTGTCTCACGGTGGGAAGGTATGACATGCATTTAGGCATTCTTGTGTTAGTCTGTGGTATTCCATTTGCTCACTCGTTACTCGTATTACTTTGGTTAATATAATGTCACAATTTATTCGGAGCTATGTGACATCCTACTGGATTTGCTTATCATGTCAGGGTTTTCATGGAAGGTGTTGGATTTGCCTGACAGCTTACAGATATTTGTCCTGTTTAGGGTTAAAACGGTGGGGATTCCCGATATTTCTGGCTAATGAGTCTAGTATGACCAACCATCACCGTTTTGGTTTTAAATAGGCTGAGCTTTAAGCGTATATTCAGCGCCCATTTTGCTGCTGAGTTTCTCAATAGCTGTCTTCAGGTTGAGAGGTCGTGCACTTAAATAAACTGGTGGTCGTCAGCGTACATATGATATTTACTGATGAAAAGAATATATTAGAAAATACCGAACGCATGGCGAGCCTAATACTACTCCATTGTGACTTTATGTTGCCGTACATGACGCATTGCTGGCGAGACCTCACGTTTGAGGCAAACCATGCACTGCTCTTGGCGAGAAATTCAAGCCGCTTCGTTTGGCAAGTAGAATGTCATAATCGACAGTACAAATGGTTTTGTTGAAGTCTAATTAACACATGATATAAACTTCCTGTGTATCCACGGCAAGTTTCAGGCCTTCTGCTACCTTTATTAAGGCAGATGTCGTGCTTCGATGTTTACGAAAGCCTGATTGGTATTCGAGTAGTTGATTGCCTGTAGTTAGGTACTTTGTTGCTTTTTGGGGGTTATACATTCTAAGGCGTGGGACAGTGCAGAAGAATGCAAACAGGTCGGTAATCAGACAGTGCTGGCACAGCGTTCTTTTTAGGTTATGGCTTAATTAGTCTATGTTTCCATCCCACAGGGAAAGCACTTGTGTTTATAGAGTGGTTGGAGATTCTGTTACAGTAGGCAGTAGTAGGTTAATAGTAAGCTTCATCATTGGGACTCTGATGCCACCGTGTCAAATAGATGCTGATCCGATACGCATGAGTGCTTTTTGGACAGTGTTGCAAGTAATATGCTTAAGATAGAACTTTTCGTGGCTACAGCCGTTTATCCCTATGAAGTAATCAGTTAGTCTCTGTTTCGTCTATTGTACAACTGTCGTTGTAGGTGATGTCTTGTATCGTCTCAGTTCATCGGCTGGGAAAATGGTATCAGCTGCAACTTTTACCTTACTGAAGTCAAGACCACGCCTTTTTTTCCATAGGACAGCTGGTGTGTTTCTGTTGTCGGTTAATGTATGGGCGCTCCTGAGTTTTGCATTTCTCACAGCTTGACTGACTGTGTTCCGCTTGTGCTTGTAAGTCATGTGATTTTGAGGTGTAGCACAATATTTGTATGGTAGTCACACGTGTAACAATTACGTATGCTACAGTTTATCTGTCGATACAAACTGCAACTTAATACTAAAATTTCTAATTTCAGATATTTTCGATGTGTTTTACGTGCTTAAAATTTGCGACGCGGAGCGACATCCTCTTGTCACGGTTGCGTCTGCTTATTTGCTGACTCAAGCGCTAGGTAGGAAGGGCTGTACAAACTGCTGTTACAAGCGGTTTTTCGTGTGACAAAACTGACTAACTTCAATACTTTTTTTAAAAAAATAACACTTACATTGTACCTCAGCAGTTAAAATTTGTGCAGTGCATTTTATTCTGTGTATCCTTTCTGCGTGAAAAATTTCAAAAGTAGGTTTCGGCCTGTCGGAGTGTACCATTCCATTATTAGGTGGGACAGATATCCATGTTTCTTTTGCATAGCAAAAGACAGAACAGTCCAAGCTTTTAGATGTGGAGGACACTGGAGACCCAGAACCCCCAAGTACAGTCAGCCAGTAGTTGTAGTCTATTGTGGGCCTTCTGTTGGATAGTTAATAGGTGAAGTGGCCACATTAGTTGCTGGTCGGTGTTTAGTACAATATATATTAATGTGTTAGTGGACACTGTAGAACGGTCACAAATGGTCAGGTAGTAGCCTTGCAGACGGAAGGTATGGGTACTAAGTCCTATAGTTAGACCATGGACCTTTACGTTAAACTACTCTTTTCCTGAGTTCCTAGTTTCAAATAAACTTTTACTTATTCGTTTAATGAGTAATCAATGTCGAAGCCGTTAATTTTATAGCATCTAAAACTACTTAATTTGATGATAACCCTCTTTTTCCATATTTCAGTTTTAAAATCCTAAGAGGCACTTGTTTCTTTAAACAAAAAATTCATGTACTATCAACCGATTAAAACTGGCCACAAGAATCGAAGAAGGGAAGACTGAGAGCGATGACTGAAAAAGAAAGAAATCTGTAGCTCATAGCATGCTGGCCATCTGCCTGTTTCCACAAAGGAAGATATTCCTAGGCATTTGATGAAACACGCATAGACACGGGGAGAGTTAAAGCTGTCTTGCCAGTATAATAAAAGAAACTTATGTTACTGCTTGGTTACACATGGACGTTCATTTTAGGAAATCGAGGCCATTGTCCAATATCTGTTATCCACCCGCCAATCTAAACTAATACGTAGAGAACCTACGCACGCATGAAGTGCAACACTCTCATTGTTCAAAACCTATTCTAGTTAAAAAACAAAAGGCCGAAAAAATCTATTTCAAAGTGTAGTCCAATGACTGGCTGCCAGAGTTTCCCCGCCATACGACAGATGGAGAAATTATCTTCAGTTAAATATGCAAGAAATAGGCTAGCTGTTATTTTTTAAGCTTCTTAGCTTTTTCTGCTACTTCGGAATTGCGAATTTCGTTTCGCTTCTTTCGACACCAGAGCATTTTGAAGCAGATTGTTTTATAAATATTGTTTAAAATTATTCTAAGAGACACAGGCACTCAACTATTAACTTTTGTTATAGTTTTTAAGTTGCTGAGTACAATTTTGGTGTAAAGAAAAAGTAAGGAAATGCCATATCTGCAAGACACAACTGAAATATCATTGAACTAACGCAGAAATTTTAAATTTTTTAGTGTTGAAATGTAACAAACATCTATTCGGTAACCAGATATTTAGAGAATTAAAGTTGCTAGGCTGTATTGAATATGTTTTATGATTTTTAATTTGCTAGAATGGATTACCGGTGCCCCTTAACAATACCAAACGCTTCTATAGTAACTTCTATACTGCATCGTGTTTCTTTCTTCTATTGGTTTTCAAGTGATGAAAACTCCCACTTACCTGTAGGTGCTCATGAAGCATTACATAAGGCAAATGCTGAACGGAATTCAAAATTTAAGCAAACGTTCTGGAAAAGACATCTGATAAAGACAGAAAAGAGAACCAATTCTGCATTGGCTTGTGTCATAGTGTTGTGGCAGTAAATATCCATTTTCGAGAAATACATCGTGTACTTCACAAAGACATTCTTGAGAAGTACTACCATCAGTCTGTTCCTGCAGAATCAACGTTGAGTAAAACTTATTTGGATTCAGCTTACATTGACACCTTCCACAGACACGGAAAAGATATTGGTCAGTGCCGATGGTCACGTGCTCATTTCAGTCGTAGTTACTGATCTCGAAGTGTTAACATTGGCACTTCCATGGGTCATCGGTAGCGAAGGCCAATCGTTTGGAGTGTTCAGTGCACCGTATGTTCAGACACACTTGTACTCTGCCCACATTAAAGTCTGATGTTATTCCCGCCACAGTTGGCCGCCTGTTCTCTTTCACCAGTCTGCCCAGCCTACGACGTCCGACATCTTTAGTGAGGGGTGACCGCTCCACCCCACGACGTCTGAACGTGGTTTCACCTTCGTTTCGCCACTTGTTGGAGACACTCACCACAGCACTCCTCGAACAGCCGACAAGTCGTGTAGTTTCCGAAAAGCTCGTGTCGAGCCTCCGGGCCATCACAATCTTCCCCCGGTCAATCTCAGGCAGATCGCGCGCCATCCCCCTTCTACACACGGACAGCGCGCTCACTGATACTAGATGAACTCTGCGTTTGTCTGACCAGCAGTCATTCCTGGACAGGTGACGCTGCTATCGCCTTGATGTGTTTATATCGATAGTAGGTTGGTGATCATAATGTTCTGGCTGATCAGTGTATGGTTGAAGCGTTTCAGTTGTTTCAGTTATTCTACTCCCTGATGCTAAACGTGACTTGTGCAGCACATAGTCTCAACCGTTCAGCAGAGCAAGTAAGGCTACAATTTCCTAATGTGAGTTATTCTCCAAGTTAAAAAATGATTTTGTTAAGGCACCGTTAGGGACATATGCATAGCAGATGTCCCTTTGCCTCCTTCACCTGTCGTTACCCGTTAGGACACATGGTTAGCAGCAACAGAGTGCTACGGTAATTATCTCCCAGCAGTCCAGAAGGTAACTGAAAATCTATGGTAGGATGCCATCTCTGTAACATCTACAAAACCGTTACTGAATGATCCCTCGATCCAAAGAGACATACATTTATGGCATCAGTCATTTCCTAATTTTAAGGCACAGCGAGACGTTTCTACAAGAACATTTCGTTTCTGGAGGAAGTTAAAAAGAAAACTATCGATGAGTCAGGTAAAGTGGGAGAAAAATTACGGGAAAAATTCTGGAGGTTTTGCAGACGAACACTGGTCTGCAGGAGTTGCGAGCAGTAGTATACATACTTGTAGGAAGTCCAGCTCTCCTGATTGCAGTATTCCTGCCCGTCATGTGCCGAAAGTGAAGTACGCACCGGTCACATTCATTGACGGCGAACGTTCTATTCGTCATATAAGTTAATACTGACAGAGAAGTTCCATAATAATTATTTTTATCTGGAAAACCTACAAAAGCTTTAGTTTTTTACTGTGAAGCGAATTACGGTTTGTTTGTTTGAAACCACTGCGCTATCTGACTTTAATTAAATTACATATTACATCTATATCTACTTGTGGCTATATTTTTGGCTTGGAAAAAGTAAAAAGTTCTGGGATCTGTTTCAACATTAAAGTAGTATAATTTTCTTAGTTTTTAATGATGGATAATGCTCTCATATATCAGCAGTGCGTATTTTTCATTACGTTTAGTTTTCATGCACAACACTTTTATGGCCTATTTTAAGATTATACAGAACAAATGAGGTTCTGAAAGAACCTGTTTTAGACCCCTAAAATGCACTTTTTATGACCTGTAATGTGTGAATTGACTAGTGTTATTACCTGGATTGTGGAAGGGTTGATCTTGACCAGAGATTTCTTGCACCTGGAAACAAATTGATTGAAGTGGATTTGGAGGGACCATTGAGATTTCCGGAGGTTTAATAGAGGGCGTGGAAAGCGATACCATCTCATACTGAATGCCATGGTTTGGTGGAGGTGGTTTAGGCATTCCAGCAATGTAGAGGAGATAAAGGAGAGATGAGAGGACGGAGGCTTGGGACACGCCTGCAGTTAGATAGATGGCACAGGAATTGGGGTTATTACTGGTAACAGAGGAAGAGCTATTATAGAGAAAGGATGCAATAAGGTGGACATAATTAACTGGAAGTGCGTAAGTCATGAGTTTGAAAAGGAGACCGGAGTGCCACAAGCGATCATAGGCTTACTCTAGGTCGAGGGAAACCAAAACAGCGGATTTATAGGTTTTGAGCTAGTGGGACAGCATATGGATGAGTTGCAGGTGCTGGTCATCGGAGGAGAATGTGGGACGGAAGCCACACTTGCTAATGTTAAGAAAATGGTGTTGAATCAGGTGCTGATCGGTACCTCTGGAGAGAATGGATCAGAAGTCCTTGCTATACACTGCAGTGAGACAGATGGGGTGAAAAGAGGAGATATCTGTAGGGGGTTTGTGCGGTTTGAGGAAATGCAAGATTTAGGAGCATTTCCGCAATTCGTGATAGAAACCTGTGGAGAGGGCAGTGGTATAAGTAGTTGCAAGGGTGACTAGAAAGGAGACAGGGCTTTCTTTGAAGTGTTCATAGGTAATGAGGTCGTGACCAGGGGATGTTCTGCGTTTTCTGGGAAGTGTTTGTCTTATGTCGTGTTCTGAGATTGGGATGTTTAATACTGTTTGTCGTATGTTGTCCAAGTAGTGGAAACAGGACCCAGGCATGGACAGTGATATTGTCACATAAAAGGAGGTGTAATTAGATGAATAACGAACACTAACGTCTCTTAACGAAGGTTTATTCAGCATTTGCACATACAAGAGCGCGGAGCGAACTGCCTCCGGCCAGAACATATACGGTATATATACAGCTACAGAACATTCCCGTACAATGATTCTTGCCATTTGTGGATACTTCTAGAATGTACTCGAACTGAATATAGAAATTAAAGTTGTACAGTTTTGAACTTGCGACCCTCCACGCAATAGGTTAGTATCATAACCACTACAAAACGGGTATTCGAAGATTGAGAAGACGTCAGATAGATACGATGCAAAGTGGTTCGCTCAGTTTGTTGGATAAGGGATGATAGTTTCGGACGAGCTGGTAGTGAGTGATAGAAAGATTGCCATTGAGTCGGTCGATGTCTGGCACCAGTTCCAGCATTTTTCGGTGTTGAGTAAATTCCTAAGTGTGTCTGCGTTTGCCGGTGACATGTGAATACATCCCTGTCTTGAGTTCTTGTCTGGAGCATACTGTGTATCCCTTCCAGGACTCGTCAGGCGCATTTTCTCCGATGCTTTGCAAGTGCTTGTAATTTCGTTTTTGTAATGAGAAGAAGGAGTAGGCCTAAATAAATACTCCTAATTACGCGTTTGATACGACAACTAGCAAAACCATGATCCGTCTGTTCTTTATCCTTTACAAACATAATTATGTTTAAAACTGAATTTGATGTATCAGTTCGATACAGCGGCGTCAAATGTGTGTAGTGCTATGATCGTTTTATAGATACGTTTTAACAAGGACACTAAAATAGGCAGCATAATCAGTACTCTAGCAGTGACACGTGGTGCTGCTGCATGGCTTTAGCAGTTACTGGAGGAGAGGGCAACACGAGAGTCGCTGCCGGAGTAATAGAGACGCTGCACGTTTCACTGTCCCACCTGATAGATATCGTTTAAACGAATATCGTTCTAGACTAACTGGGAGCAGTTATATTGAATGGCCACATAAAATTCTTCTCTATAACTAATTTTGACTGTAACAGGGAACCAAACGACGCTTTCTACTGGCACTGGGTTTTGCATTAAAGACGTGATGAGCAGCATTTTTTTTGTTAACTACAGTTATATATTGCAAAAATGAAACTGCAAATATATACCGAATCACTAGAGATATTAGATCTGACGACTCATACGAGGGACACCGAGTAAAGCAGCTATAACTCCTGTAAAATATGAGAGATGTGCTCTGACGTGTGTGACATGGTCTGGATCTTAGTAGCATCCTCTGTACCAGTTTTCCTTCAAAGTACTTGGCATTTTTCTGAGAATCATTACAACAAATATAAATCTTTCCATCTGCCTGTCATTTTTATGTGAGGATTCCTTTTTTACTATATGTGTTTTACTCTGCGCGCTTGACATCAGATGTCTCCATAAGATTTCTAAATGTATACAGGCGAAGGACAGTAAATGATTGATTTTGCGCGTCAATTTTACGCTGGAATCAACGAGTATAATATCGAAAACTATGAAATTTTAACTTAAACAAGCGATTTTTGCTTAATACGTGGTCCATACCTTTACGCTTTCGTCTAGGTGACAAGTAACTGTTATGATCCTAGCAAGACGTCTCTGATTTCGTTCGGTATCTGTTGTCATGCAATCCACGAAATCCTCAAAATTTGACTGCACTGGCGTCTTGATACCATTTTCTTCTACAGTACATAGCATTTTCCGAAAAACATTCCTATAAATCAGTGTTCCATCCTCCTCTCCTCTAGTTTACGAAGGCAAAGAACGATCACACTCCATCTGCGAAAGGTTTTCATAATCATAATCGCAGCCGTTTCATGTGTTTTACACAGTTTCACACGTTTAGCGTTACTAAATCTCTGAACTACATAACATTTTCGTCTTTATCAGCTGGTACAGCTTTTCGTAGAAGGAAATTCCCAGCAATTCACCTATACATAACTTTAACAAGCTAAAACTAATACCACACTGTTCACGTATCAGGATGCAGAAGTGTCTTGACTGCATTTATTAGCATATCATCACAGTTAACTAAGTGCACCCTCAAACCAACGGAGCACAATTCAGCTCTTGTTCCACCGACACCTGTTTTGAGGACAAGCAGTGAGTTTGTTGTAAGGCATGTGCATTGCACGTTTCCACAGGATTTCTAAACCATTTATGATGAATGTAGGTGTTGTTCACCTCTCAGCACTCATGCGTTTGAAGTATTTTGTTGGACAAGGTTGTGGATGACCTTGATAGAGAGGTCTGCTGTTATGATTTACACAAAATTCCACATGCAGCTTACGGTTGGTAGCGCATTGTGGATGTAGACGAATCAGTTCTGTAGCGGTTTCCTCCATACTTCTACACACAACACACTTAAAATACAAGTGTACATCTGACATCCAATGGCGTTCCTCATGTTTGCAGAACAGTCGAATTTAATGGCTAACACATCAATGCGAGTGATTCTCAAACCACTAAGTCTTATATCTCAGTCAATTATAGGGGTGATTGTGTGGAGAAACACTCTACAGTTGCTGTCAAATATGTGTGGTAAATGTGCCTCAGTTAGTGGGCCACTAGCGGTTGTTACAGTAATGTATGCATTGCATAGCTCTCATGGCGAAATTCGTAGGGTAGTAGCTGTACAGTCAAACTACAGAGTGCAATAGCTTAACACCTACCTGTAGTAGTAGTAGTACTAGTAGTGGTAGTAGTAGATTCATAACAATAGTCTTAACCACCTGTACTACAGTGGCCACACACTCGTTTTATGGGTAACTGTTATTTTTTAGCTGACATCAAATTTCGCTGCAGACGTGTCTTGATGTGACAAAAAATCTGGTTTCGATGTAGGCGAAACGTTAAATATAATCATCCTTCCTATAAACTGGAAGTGTACTAACGTTCAGGCTAGCATTGCATTTTTACAGTTGCAAGCGTTTCACGTTTTACACAAGACATCTAAATGCTAACCGATGGGGAATCCGACGATGTGAGTTATATGTGGAACATGCTCGTTATCAGCTTCTATTTTCGAGCATACATGCTCCAGCAAGATTTCTAAATCATTTTCTGATTAATGCCTGTATCATTCCTACAACAAGGCAGCTTGTAAGAGAATTCCTTCTAATAGGCACGATACTTAGTCCAGAATGAGATTTTCACTCAACAGCGGAGTGTGCGCTGATTAAAACTGTGTGCTGGACCGAGACTCGAGCTCGGGACTTTTGCCATCTGAGCTACCCAAGCACAACTCACGCCCCGTTCTCACAGATTTACTTCCGCCAGTACCTCGTCTCCTACTTTCCAAACCTCACTGAATCTCTCCAGCAAAGGTCCCGAGTTCGAGTCCCGGTCCGGCAAACAGTTTTAATCCCCAGGAAAGTTTCGCGATATTGACTGTCAGGAGATCTGATGTGAAACGAGCATGTGAGTAGCTTTGGGAAGTTCTAGAATCGTGCTAGGTTGTACAACATTGAAATATGACTTTAGTGAAATAGTTCTGACGATTGTTGAACTTACAGTTATACAAGGTAATGAAGAGGTTGATATTATCAACGACACTCTGAAATATCTCAGTTTAAGTTTGGACTTTAAGTATTCCACATGAAGTTGGAATAAGTAGGGAAACACCTCAATTCGATCCCTGCACACTGGAGCCTACTAAACACTTCATCTCATACATTTATACGGTTCAGTAACATTTGTAACAAAATGCCCTCCAAACCTGTAAAGAAGGTGACTTGCCTTAATGCAGACTGCATAGTGAGCAACTCAAGTGGCAATCCTGAGGGAACTGGTGCCGTCTGCATAGTTCTCAGGTTCGCTTTAGGTAAAACACTTCTGATCCAATTGGTAAAAGCTCATTGGTTTCCTGGGAAGTGCCACATCAGCGCTGATACCAAAGCGCCAGCACTATAGCTGTAAAACTACCGTAGGCTTTGGTAGAGTACTATGAGCAAGCATAGACTACAGTCGTTTTCCTGGTAGCTTTGGTCATTTAAGGTCGTATCCACGTTACCTGTATGATAGATGTGTTGCATACCTATCAGGCATTACCTCATAACGAACGTTTTCTATATGCATACGACAAGTATCTTCCCAGCTTCCTCTACAAACCGGAAGTGGTCAACTGTCTAGAAAAAGAGGGAAGATATACATAGGGCCAGGAAACCTATGGGACGTTTCTTTTACATAGTTATCCCTCCATCTGTTACGTAACAACAAATAGCATTTATAGGAAAAAAGGAAATCGTCAATGTTTAATTGAGATTTTATTCGAAAATTGTTGATTTGTAATGTCAAATACAGGGAGGTTGTAGTAAAAATCAGGAAAATAATACAGAATCCTCATATAGCGCAAGGAAAAGTAAATTCTTTAAAAAATGGCAAAATAAAATAACGGCAAAACAAAAGTCTATTAAAAATCGCTTCAGAGCGTCCAAAAGAAATCTGTTGGAATTCGATTACTCGATAGATAGTACAATTCTCAAGGCTGTCAATTCAGCTAAGTACCTGGGTGTTAAAATTACGAACAACTTCAGTTGGAAAGACCACATAGATAACATTGTGGGGAAGGCGAGCCAAAGGTTGCGTTTCATAGGCAGGAAACTTAGAAGATGCAACAAGTCCACTAAAGAGACAGCTTACACTACACTCGTTCGTCCTCTGTTAGAATATTGCTGCGCGGTGTGGGATCCTTACCAGGTGGGATTGACGGAGGACATCGAAAGGGTGCAAAAAAGGGCAGCTCGTTTTGTATTATCACGTAATAGGGGAGAGAGTGTGGCAGATATGATACGCGAATTGGGATGGAAGTCATTAAAGCAAAGACGTTTTTCGTCGCGGCGGGATCTACTTACGAAACTTCTGTCACCAACTTTCTCTTCCGAATACGAAAATATTTTGTTGAGCCCAACCTACATAGGTAGGAATGATCATCAAAATAAAATAAGAGAAATCAGAGCTCGATAAGAAAGGTTTAGGTGTTCTTTTTTCCCGCGCGCTGTTCGGGAGTGGAATGGTAGAGAGATAGTATGATTGTGGTTCGGCGAACCCTCTGCCAAGAACTTAAATGTGAATTGCAGAGTAGTCATGTAGATGTAGATGTAGATGTAGATAATTTATATAAAACATGTTTCTGTGATTAATAAACAGCTTTCACATTTATCAACGATCACAGGAAACTCTTGCCTTTGGTTTTGCTGAGGAATATTCTGTTGAGTACAAAATAACAACACTAATTATATATAGTTTACTGGAGAAAAGAGAAATTTGTGGCATAACTTGACTAGAAGTAGGGATCGATTGGTAGGACATGTTCTGAGGCATCAGGGGATCACCAGTTTAGTATTGGAGGGCAGCGCGGAGGTTAAATTCCGTATAGGGAGACCAAGAGAGGAATACACTAAGCAGATTCAGAAGGATTTAGGTTGCAGTAGGTACTGGGAAATGAAGGAGCTTGCACAGGATAGAGTAGCATGGAGAGCTGCATCCAACCAGTCTCTGGACTGAAGACAACAACAACAACATGTTTGTGCGTGTAAACTGTACTTGCATCAAAACTAATTGCTTTGGTTACATAAAAGTGCAGAAGTTACTCAATCAACTGCTTTTTACTACTTATAAAAAGCAGTTTATATTCCGTAAGAACATGAGATACACAATAGACTGAAAATGAGTGCTGTGCCGTTCTGCTTATATGCAAAACAACCAACCAACAAACAAAAATACGGCAAAGAATATTGCCGGCTCCCATGTTCTCTCTTAAACATTCATTTCTTTCCCCTACGAATTCTACCAACACCGATAATCCTGTCATTTAATATATCATTTCTGTAGTGCACCAAAACTATCGAAACGCAGTTTTGGTAGGGCGCAGCTGTAGTTAGCACCCTTGGTATGACACTGAAGGCTGTGCTTCCCTGCTGCACTCTTGGAGAACAGAGCAAAAATAATGAGGCTGTTACAATACTTAATACACTCCTGGAAATTGAAATAAGAACACCGTGAATTCATTGTCCCAGGAAGGGGAAACTTTATTGACACATTCCTGGGGTCAGATACATCACATGATCACACTGACAGAACCACAGGCACATAGACACAGGCAACAGAGCATGCACAATGTCGGCACTAGTACAGTGTATATCCACCTTTCGCAGCAATGCAGGCTGCTAATCTCCCATGGAGACGATCGTAGAGATGCTGGATGTGGTCCTGTGGGACGGCTTGCCATGCCATTTCCACCTAACGCCTCAGTTGGACCAGCGTTCGCGCTGGACGTGCAGACCGCGTGAGACGACGCTTCATCCAGTCCCAAACATGCTCAATGGGGGACAGATCCGGAGATCTTGCTGGCCAGGGTAGTTGACTTACACCTTCTAGAGCACGTTGGGTGGCACGGGATACATGCGGACGTGCATTGTCCTGTTGGAACAGCAAGTTCCCTTGCCGGTCTAGGAATGGTAGAACGATGGGTTCGATGACGGTTTGGATGTACCGTGCACTATTCAGTGTCCCCTCAACGATCACCAGTGGTGTACGGCCAGTGTAGGAGATCGCTCCCCACACCATGATGCCGGGTGTTGGCCCTGTGTGACTCGGTCGTATGCAGTCCTGATTGTGGCGCTCACCTGCACGGCGCCAAACACGCATACGACCATCATTGGCACCAAGGCAGAAGCGACTCTCATCGCTGAAGACGACACGTCTCCATTCGTCCCTCCATTCACGCCTGTCGCGACACCACTGGAGGCGGGCTGCACGATGTTGAGGCGTGAGCGGAAGACGGCCTAACGGTGTGCGGGACCGTAGCCCAGCTTCATGGAGACGGTTGCGAATGGTCCTCGCCGATACCCCAGGAGCAACAGTGTCCCTAATTTGCTGGGAAGTGGCGGTGCGGTCCCCTACGGCACTGTGTAGGATCCTACGGTCTTGGCGTGCATCCGTGCGTCGCTGCGGTCCGGTCCCAGGTCGACGGGCACGTGCACCTTCCGCCGACCACTGGCGACAACATCGATGTACTGTGGAGACCTCACGCCCCACGTGTTGAGCAATTCGGCGGTACGTCCACCCGGCCTCCCGCATGCCCACTATACGCCCTCGCTCAAAGTCCGTCAACTGCACATACGGTTCACGTCCTCACTGTCGCGGCATGCTACCAGTGTTAAAGACTGCGATGGAGCTCCGTATGCCACGGCAAACTGGCTGACACTGACGGCGGCGGTGCACAAATGCTGCGCAGCTAGCGCCATTCGACGGCCAACACCGCGGTTCCTGGTGTGTCCGCTGTGCCGTGCGTGTGATTATTGCTTGTACAGCCCTCTCGCAGTGTCCGGAGCAAGTATGGTGGGTCTGACACGCCGGTGTCAATGTGTTCTTTTTTCCATTTCCAGGAGTGTATTTATTACACGTTGTACGCTCCTCCCCCATCATGATAGTCCAAGTGACATAGTGATTTGGCTCTGACTGGGGGGGGCGGCTATAACTAAAGGAGGCATCATCTAAGGAAAAGGACAATTTATAAGGATAAAATTCGCTACAGGAAATTTTCGAAGATCATGAAGACAACATTAAAATGAACATTTATATGTCTGCTTTCCGATGAGCCATAGCTGTTGAGTGGCGGCACACAGAGACTGACAACAGGAACAGAATAGCACCCAGGCTGGCGCAGTTAAGTACGTGAGGATGAGCTTAAATTTGTAGAACTCTCATGAGAACAGTAATTTGAGAATTATTTACATTATATTTCTACAGGTAACCGCTATACAGCATTACAGTTCAATACTTCCAGTTGATGATGAGAAATTAAAAGATACAGTGGAACTGGCTTGTTTTGTCATAATGCTGCTTACCAAGTCACCTGAATAGCGACATATCCCCAGCAGTTTATGTGATTCATTATTAAGTAATGGTAAATAGACTAAAGAGACAAGTAGGGATAAGACTAACCTCATTTATATATTTAGGAATGCTCAGTCTCATTTTCAGGACTTAACTGATAAAAACGAGGGAGGTTCCCTACTACAGCTGTCACAATAGCCAAAACGTTCTCCTCTAGTTACACATTCTCACAAGAATCAATCACGAGAAAAATTGAGAATTACGTACATAGTATTCTTCGGCACTAGGACATAGAAGGTAGCACATTGCTGCAGAAACAAAAGTCTTCCGTTAAGCCATCGTTAACTTGAACATGTAATTAGTAGAACATTCTTAGGTTACAAAATATACGTATTACATGCATTCTACACGCTAAAAGGTATGTATATTATACAAGGAACACAATAACTTTTATTAGTGACGGAGGATTGAGATCAGGCTGGCTGAGATTCTTTATTCTTTGAGTATACCGATCTCTCACACAGGTACGCCATCGATACGGCACGGAGTACATCAAGCTAATGCTGCACACTGTTCCTTAACAGAGGTAAAAGTACATTAGGAATAAAGCCCTATCATTCAGTAAAAATAGATACTTCCAATTCTACAACTAACATACACAGAATAAACTGATATTTGGCACCACGCATTACAGATCTCTCACTTACACTCTAATAACATATATAACATGTATAAGCAATATCCATATATGTGAGCATAAACAATATGTAATTGGTCATATACAGTTATACACCAGTTTTTGCCGATTCTTAGGGGCTATCGCTTCCTTCAGTATGTGGATAGGGCAGTGCTGCAGCAATTGTGCAAATATTCTTATGATTAATAAAGTTGAAATTGTAGATGAGATAAGCTGGACTAAGCATTTTGTTGTGATAACGCAACTCTGAAGCGTAGATAAATATTTATTCCGACAGTTCCTCTTTTATAGTAACTGTCGTATAATATTTGTTCCGAAAAAATTATTAATTCAACAGTAGTACAACTATGCAGTTCCAGAAACAGGTCAGTACGTTCCAAATTAAACATGAAAGTGGGAAGCCACAACAAAAATGTTAAAATTATAGACTGAAAACACGCGAAAATTAAATAATAATTAGTGGCTGCTAGTGACAACAGAAGAAGGCCTAAGACCGACATAAAAGCAGAGCTGGGACAAGGTGCAGTAGTATAACAGTGACATTTTACAGTTGTCTGTCGTCGGTGCGAATATTCGAGTCAGCTAGTTTATGCGGCAGCTCTGAATTTACGGCACTGCGAATCTCGCTTTTAAGGGTGGCATACATACAGCAAATTAATTCAGTGATAAAAGTCCCTACTGAAAAACGGGCACTCGCATATTATCAGTGATTTCTGCTGTTTGATGCACTGGTTTCCCACTCTTCAGAGGGAGTCAATGGAATAAACCGATGAAAAAAATATCATTATTATTGATATCTTACTTTAATGGCACTACTTTGTGATAGTAGGCTCTATACGATAGCGGCTAGATTAGCTCCGCTGCATGCTTGAGAGTGTACAAAGCAGAGGTGATCAACAGAATTTAAAAGTATGAATTTTAGGTTCAGATTTTGCTAAAAACAAGGGAAAAAATTTATTACCATAATTATACGAATAAGATTTATTAGGTATTCAATACATACTTGAAGTGGGAAGGGAGTAGGAAAATAGTCTCTCTGACCAGTCAGCTTTTGTGTTTTCATTGAGAAAGCGAGACTGAACTGCAGGAGAAAGGAAACATCCGGTTATGATAAATAATGATGATTGAAAGTCCGAATCCAAGGAGCACGTGATTGTACGTAATTTTATTATACCTGTACGGTGCTGACAATTTCCTTAAGTTCCATGGAGACCTACGTACTTTCCAGAATGAGTGGGAAATAGTGGTTCCACTGAAGCTATTGTAGTACACGAGACTTTGCCTCAAACGATATGAAGAAATCACAAGACCACAAAGAGTTGGTACGCAGCTGTTGCCTTGCTTCACGTCCTTCTGCCAATATATCCTCTAATAAGACTTAGTTGCCACAAATTTATTCTACATGCTGTGGAACTCTACATTAATATTTTTACTAAGGTAAAGGCCTCCATCATATCAACAATTAAGTGCCGAATCTAACACTGTTGATCTCATGATTTACAAGTACTAAACATAAAGGGAGCATACTCATCAAATATAAAACATTAGAACACATTACCATACTGAACTTACTTCACCGTTGCTAGCAATCACATTTGTAAATTGACCTTCAATACACATACATATAAGAGACAATGTAAATAACACATTTCAAATATGTATACGTTAATCATTAATTAAATATACTAGAAATTTTAGCTCTTCTGTCAACTATCATTAAATGTCTTACTCTTTTACTCTCACACCTTCTATCGGTGCTGTCCATGGAACGAAGCTGCTACAGAGGTGCCAATAGTAGGTTATAATGGCACACAACAGTACACAGCCTACTATGGCGTTGTTTCAGGACGTGTGGCTGACCTTTACGGCCCTGGAGCACTGTATCGGCTGAGTTCGGCCGATTGCTGCCATCTTGTCCATGGTAAAGTTGCAGCTGACCGAAGTGCACTGCTAGTACTCCGTCTGGCAGGTGTCACTCTGCGTTTACTGACGAGGTTATCCGTACTGTGTTGCAGGACTTTGCCAGAGATGCGTAAAACTTTAGTCTTACTCCATTTTATAACGGGATTTCTGAGCAACACCCACAGCCCAGGCTGATGTTCGTGACCTCTTGCGATCCTTTGACTTAGTTTAGCTTCCCTAAGCACTGGCTCAGCCTGTCTATCCCTGTCCACAGACAGCTCTCAAGGATTAGGACAGCTGTTTTACTATTAGGGTATCAGCGTGTGTGGGCAACTTATCGAGTTCAAAAGCAGGCAGCCAACTAGTTTATGTTCTCTCGCATTACATGAAGACACGATGAATTGAAGCTGTCTGTCCCAATGTGTATGGCTTTAAGTCACATATATGACAACATCTTGAGAATAGACTTACAGACAGGTAGCCATTACCTTATAAATGGAAGGGGGTACTTCACTACTTCTTGGTATTTAGTAACCAGCAAACCTGCGTGAAAAGAGATAATAAGGAATTATTCCATTGATCTATTATGATGCCCACAGATCTAGCATATGGCAAAATAAGATGTGTCATGAAAGCTTTCGTCACTGTTTCAGCAGAAATATCCGCCAGAAACACTATAATTAAAGAATGGAAAAATTGGTCAATAATTGGTAAACATATTCATTACTTTGATATGAAGTCAGGAATGGTTGCATGATGCCATGGGCAACAAATTCCATTGATTTAGTGCCTTCTGGAGAAGTTTGGAGAGGAATTTTTAGTTTTAAATATTGTGCTCTTTGTGCACATAGTAAGAAACACTACATAATTTTCGGCGTCCTTCTTACGAGTAGGCCAGAGGAACTATGAAGCTAATGCTTGAGAGGAACTATCAAAGAATTGTTGCCCTCTTCGATGCATGCTGGTGTACTGTCATGTGACTGCCAAAACATTCATCTCTCAGGGGCTTCGGAATAACCAGCCAAATGAATTGTTCTATTTTCCAATAAACGAATTTACTGACCACAATGAAGTATGGGGATGTGGGAATGAACCGAACTGCTTCCATTCTCCACCCTTTTGCTGTACTTTAAAGACTCAGAACCTTGCAGCCTGTATATACCGAACTTTTCGACTTAAGGTGTCAGCATTTTGATGGTGCTTTCCATGCTTGTGCCTTACTGACTAATCATATTCGCTTAACTTAAGGACCCACCTGATCATGCTGCGTCTAGTGTCCTTGGGTACCACCGACCACACTAAGGTGGTATAATCAGTCTGTAAATTTCCTCCCATGCAAGTAACATCTTAAACCTATTTGCCTAGATGTATGCCCAATAGGGCATATAATACATACTTGAAAGTATCAGAGAAGAGTGGTTTAAAACTCCTTCACCATTGACTGGGTCTCTCCATGACGATCTACATAGCACCATACAAACTATGCAGGTCTGCGACTTTTGGGTGTCTCAAATATACTCTCTATGTTGGGTCTAGAGATATCAGCTTCGTTGTATCATCACCAAACATGCCAATGGTAGTTACCCTCTTTCTTCTGAAGATATTGATATCTTGATGAATTGTATCATACACAGTTGTCATGCAAACCTCGACATATCGCAGCTTGCAACACAGTTGAAAACCACTCCATGTCCCTGAACTACTGCTTTGTACACTGCTGCACGTGCTATGTTTCTACCATAACCTTGGAGTTCATGTCAAATGCTGCACAATCATTAACACACCTTGAAAAATTTTCTCTCACCTGATAAGTAGTGTGGAAAATCAACATGCATTAAAGTCCTGACTTAGGCTCGATCTGTGGTGCCGGTGCAGGATATAGTGGGGACTTGAAATGTTGGAAACAATTCCGTGTTTTGCTCTGCTATACTGGGCACTTAATTCAGGAGCTTGACTGTGTGCTGACTTTGTGCAGTTGGTGACAGATATTGTGGAAACTTGAAGTCTGCAAACATCTCTGTATGCTGACTTGACTTTCATAAAAAAGTTTTGGGACCTGTGTGAAGGAGTATATCTGTATGCAAACTTGGTTTTGTGCTGCTGCAGCTCCATAGTATCAGACACTGCATCGTCTGTGTCAGCGCACTATTGAACTGAACGACAATGAAAAGAAAACTATGAAAATGTACACAATACATAATAATAATAAAACAGTAATATTGAACAATGCAAGATAGGCAATTGTCAGTACTTACATCTAACTATCTGAACGAGATTTTTCTATCTGTAGGTAGTTGATCTCTGATGATGCTTCATGATTATGATCAAACTAACACTACGGTGTACAGAGCTCAAGTGGTGGGTTCGCTTGATGGCTAGTAAGCTTGGATGCTATGAGTGAGTGATAAGGCAGGTGACTGCAATGCCATGGAAAATGGAAAACCATTTTTGATAGAATATGTGGTAGGCAGTCACATATGTCCATGTTCACCATCTTGCACCGCCGTCTTGGATTCTGACGTCATTGATGACTCCATGAATCGCCATTTTAGATCGTCATCCTGAATTGCTCACATTGCAGACCACATTAACGCATCTGGTTTGATGCTTTGGTGACTACTTTGCTAAATCTTTTGGTAAAACATATACACATATAGGATTAAGTGTAATATGATATCCACCGTTAAACACAAATACTGTTCAGTTTCCAAACATACACCCACTTCATATTTATGTTCACTCAGACAGACTCCTTGGTGGCCCTGCAGTAAATATGAATCAAGACAAAAACAAATCAACAACATTGAGCTGCTACTAGGCACTGATTTACATCTCTGGGGAAACTTGAAAATTTGTGCCACACCAGGAGACAACGAGACGCCGTGACTACTGAAGATAATGGGCGGGGGCACTATGTCAGTAGTGTGTGGATTATTTGAGAATTTGTATGTGAAAGAAGGCATGTTAGGGTAGTGTGTGCAGATGTGATAATCACTGTGCCCAGGTAACTTAGTGGAAAGAGCATCTGATTAGTAAGCATGAGACCTGGGTTCGAATCCTGGTCCAGCACCAATTTACAGCTTACTCTGTTGATGTAAATCAATGTCCCCTAGCAGCTAAATGGCATTAATTCCTCCTCAGGACCTTGAATAACTCTAAAGTTGACAATTTTTGTAACTGTTTCACTACAGTCGAACATATTACAATGTCATATCAACTAGGAGGTTTATGCAATTCCCCCAAGAGTACATACATGGTCGTTTCACGTTACAGCACCTCTTCGGACTCTCACTATAGTGCTTAGCAGAATGACTTCCTCCATAAGTTCTCTTGCTGCAAGAATCAACTGACATTTGTCACAATTTGATTTAGAAATCCTATGGAAGCATGTATGCTTGCTAATGGAGGTCGCACTACCACACTAGTCGATTATAAGCATATTTCCCGTATATCTCACATATTCACACGCCCCATTTGTCTCCATTTACAAATCTACTGCAAATGTAAGGTGTCTTATCTATAACACAGTTTTTATGAGGAACCACGTAAAAATGAAGTGCTATCCTGGACGATAGTTCTCTTTCAGTTTACAGGAAGAATGATTGAGTATAACATTTAGTTTACATCTGTAGCAGATTCTCCATCACACCTAGACACATATACAGTATGGCGTTAGTTAAAGAATAATACTGTCACACATCAAAATAGTGTGTGGTTACCGTGGTACAGGGAGTTCACATGATGGTTATGAATCCACTATTCTTACCACTACTACAGCTACTTCATGAATCCGTATATTCTATCAGGAATGTACTGTTACAATCTTACTAATTTCACCATAGGTCCTACAATTTCAATCTATGGAATAAAAGTACTATTACAAGAACCATCAGTGCCCTACCAAATGAGCCACAATGACCAAAAATTTTAAAAGCTACTTTAGAGTCTTTTCCCACACAGTCTCCCTTACAGCTGTCTGCAGCATAAGATTCTGTGATGGTAAGGCACACCTGCAATTTACAGGAGTAGAGTGTAAACAAACGACGTCAGATACCTCACAAGTAAACTGCTATACAACTGATTCGTTTGCGTGCACAATCTGCCACAATTCGTAAGCTTGCATGTGGAATTTGGTGTAAACGGCAACAGTAGCTCTCTCTCTATGTCATGGTCATCTGCAAACTTTGCCAGCAAAAGACTTGAACTTCATTAGCTTTGATGAATGCACCAGACACACATTCATCACAGATTATTTAGAAATTCTATGAAAACTGCATATCTTCGTGGTGCATATCTGGGATAGGGGTGAATAGAATATCTACATAACTTTATAACTGAAAACTGGCTATCCTGCACGACATCTCAAGGAGTAGGGAAGAGGGTCTAACATTGTTCTGTTAGGAAAGAATTTCGTAGGCAGCCACTAGTAACCTTAGTGAAGCTGTGCCTCAGGAGCGGCTGTTGGAAGTCTAGCAGCTGATGTGGCACGTGGTGAAGACGGCAAGACAGCTCTGTGGGCAGCGGGATTGGTAGTGGTCATGGCTGGTGGACTCCATAGTGGACACTGGGAGAGGTTTGTGATCTGTCGGAATCTGGACGTGTGTGTCGTCTTCTGAGCCGACCACGGACCTATGAAGCCAACTGCGAGAGGATGCAAAAAAAGTCATGTTCTGTAAATGAGAAATGGCATAGAGGACGCTACTACAATCCAAAATATTTCCAGTATCCCACAGCACTACTTTAAAATTTTACACGGTTATACCTACAAATACTTAACAGAAGCGGCCCTGTTGTGCGGAGTACATCAGCACCTGAAATTAATTATAAATCTTGTGAAAACAACAGTTTCATAAAAAAATATGCGTTGAACTCCTAATTATTAGTTGTAGTGGTTATGGGTTTGTAGCAGAAATGCAAACAAACTGAAATGATCGTTCACTGGATAGTGCTACCAGCTAATGAACAGTCTGCTATCAGGAACTCGCTGTTTTCAGCACGAAATACTGTGTTTTGGATACAGTATTCGTTCTAAAATGTTTAGGAAAAGAGGTACTTCACACTTGTTTTGAATTTATGCACTATACTTTGTGTACATGCCTCATTTCTTGTAAATACACTCCTGGAAATTGAAATAAGAACACCATGAATTCATTGTCCCAGGAAGGGGAAACTTTATTGACACATTCCTGGGGTCAGATACATCACATGATCACACTGACAGAACCACAGGCACATAGACACAGGCAACAGAGCATGCACAATGTCGGCACTAGTACAGTGTATATCCACCTTTCGCAGCAATGCAGGCTGCTATTCTCCCATGGAGACGATCGTAGAGATGCTGGATGTAGTCCTGTGGAACGGCTTGCCATGCCATTTCCACCTGGCGCCTCAGTTGGACCAGCGTTCGTGCTGGACGTGCAGACCGCGTGAGACGACGCTTCATCCAGTCCCAAACATGCTCAATGGGGGACAGATCCGGAGATCTTGCTGGCCAGGGTAGTTGACTTACACCTTCTAGAGCACGTTGGGTGGCATGGGATACATGCGGACGTGCATTGTCCTGTTGGAACAGCAAGTTCCCTTGCCGGTCTAGGAATGGTAGAACGATGGGTTCGATGACGGTTTGGATGTACCGTGCACTATTCAGTGTCCCCTCGACGATCACCAGTGGTGTACGGCCAGTGTAGGAGATCGCTCCCCACACCATGATGCCGGGTGTTGGCCCTGTGTGCCTCGGTCGTATGCAGTCCTGATTGTGGCGCTCACCTGCACGGCGCCAAACACACATACGACCATCATTGGCACCAAGGCAGAAGCGACTCTCATCGCTGAAGACGACACGTCTCCATTCGTCCCTCCATTCACGCCTGTCGCGACACCACTGGAGGCGGGCTGCACGATGTTGGGGCGTGAGCGGAAGACGGCCTAACGGTGTGCGGGACCGTAGCCCAGCTTCATGGAGACGGTTGCGAATGGTCCTCGCCGATATCCCAGGAGCAACAGTGTCCCTAATTTGCTGGGAAGTGGCGGTGCGGTCCCCTACGGCACTGCATAGGATCCTACGGTCTTGGCGTGCATCCGTGCGTCGCTGCGGTCCGGTCCCAGGTCGACGGGGACGTGCACCTTCCGCCGACCACTGGCGACAACATCGATGTACTGTGGAGACCTCACGCCCCACGTGTTGAGCAATTCGGCGGTACGTCCACCCGGTCTCTCGCATGCCCACTATACGCCCTCGCTCAAAGTCCGTCAACTGCACATACCGTTCACGTCCACGCTGTCGCGGCATGCTACCAGTGTTAAAGACTGCGATGGAGCTCCGTATGCCACGGCAAACTGGCTGACACTGACGGCGGCGGTGCACAAATGCTGCGCAGCTAGCGCCATTCGACGGCCAACACCGCGGTTCCTGGTGTGTCCGCTGTGCCGTGCGTGTGATCATTGCTTGTACAGCCCTCTCGCAGTGTCCGGAGCAAGTATGGTGGGTCTGACACACCGGTGTCAATGTGTTCTTTTTTCCATTTCCAGGAGTGTAGAAGTATCATTCCACGCCGATCAGCTGCGTTCAGGAAACTATTCTACAGTGGTCTCAGAATCTGTTAACTGGTGGTTGCCATTGTGGACGGTAGGTGGGTTCTCGACCACTATGTTCAACAAGTCGTCACTAGATGACTATGAGTTCTACTGCTGGTAATAACGGAGTATTTTCGTGTTGAAACGGTAGACATGACAATATTACAGACCAATACTCTTGTAAAAATGCTGTTCTCTCCTATCATATGTATTTACAGCGATTTTGGTGGTTATGAGTCAACTTATCATTCCATATATAGGCGTCAAGCTTCCAAACGTAGTTTCTATATGATAGAACTTGTACGTTCGCTAGTTTAACGGCTCTGTGGTGGCTGGATATGCTACTGCCAGTGTAATGGGCGCCATTCATTCACAAATAAGTGTTTTGTGGTGAATCTTGCAAATATAGTACCTGAACTCACTTTTTAGGGCTTTGAGCCACTGCGCAAGTGTCCACCGCTAGAAGGATGAAGGGAATCTCAAAATTTTTCAATTTCCATACAGAAATTTTGTGTTGGTTATGGGTTATTTTCAATGTAGGTGAAATTTTACATTACGTTTCAATGTGGTTAAAGTAGTAGTGTGCTCCCATCATTTTAACATTGCACAGCTGTGTTGTTATGTTACCGGGGATGCAGCATCAACACAATGTCATGTTATGGATGGGAATTGCTACTTGCACCTAAAATTCACATTAGGCCATCAAACTGACAGTGTGTAACGTCTGTGTGCACTTAACTGTCACCAGCCGATGGTGATGTGATCCCTGGTTACCTGTCTGGATCTGTGCAGGACTCATATTAGCAGCTGCCTACACCAGATCTCTAACAGTGGTGCATCTGAAATGTGCAGTTGCTTCCAGGCTCTCGGGCCCACCGTGGTGCCACGAGTCAGCGACCAGCATACAGGGAACTTTGTGGCCATGGAGGCCCATTGTACAGAGGGCCTTTTCCAGATATTGTGTTATGGATGCAAACACTCCTAACCTTCCCCAGCATGGTACAAGTGGTAAGATTAACACTTAGGGTTACGCCACAGATATCAATTGGTTAAAACTCTGGATAGCATAATTTTTAAGCTTAGGGAAAGTAGGAACCGATTTTGAATTGAGTTGGATTGGATTGGAGTGAACTGAATTGAATTGAATAGAAATGAATTGCAAGTAGGTCAGCAGGCAAATTCAGACTGGTTACCACGTGGTGGACCAAAAACATGTATTTGTAGCCTACAAGATGAACTTGGCATCCTTTGTTTAACGGCTGGGCTTGGACCTGCTGGGGAAACAAACACCTTCCGTCCTGCCTTTGAATAACTGAGAATCTGGGACCTGTATGGTGGAGAACCATCATTTATCTTGGTTGAGTCATTGCCTTTTGTCCTACAAGCGTAAAGGGGTGGAGTGGGGGGTGGGGGGTGGGGGGGGTGGGGGGTGGGAAAGGATCTTCGTAGATAGTACCCTTTGTTTCAGAATTGCATGCTCAGACTGGCAGGAGATAAACGTCTTAGGTCTCATAGGTAGGCTTCGAAATGAGGCGAGAAACTAACAACTTTGTCTCAGGGGAAAATACAGGAAATGTGGCAGCAACGCAGACTCAACCAGTATCATTGCTCAGCCAGCTTGAATTCCTGCAAAACTGCAAAACAATGCATCTTCTTGGTCTTGCACCAGTCTATACTTATAATAACAGCTTTGCTTCCTTTGTAACATCAGGAGAAAAACTAGGCTGTTTTTAAATTGACAACAAAATTTTCACTTTACAGTTTTTTCTTATATAGGCCACTTGGCCGATGTCAGAGGGGTGACTTTGAAAGACAGTAACCCTTATCCCAGAACTGGACAATACAGGGGAGGGAAGGAGGAGATGAAAAACCATTTAACCCAAAAAAAAGAGTGTTACAAAACAATACTCATTCGCTTCAGAACAAAAGAGAGGAAAGGAGGTGAAATCATAAACCACTTAGCAGAACAATGGATGGGGGAGTGGAAGGGGAGGCAGCATTCTTTGTTGGGCCAGACCTGTCACAGCACATCTACTAACAAAATAAAACACTTTTTTCCGTTTCTTACTTCACTTTCGATTACTACAATTCAAAATCATTCGTGATCCAATTATTATTTAATTTATGATACGCCAGTCTACCTGATATGTACTACTCTTACAGTAGGATCCCTCGGTAATCCTCCTTCGTTTCTGAAAGCAAAGCTGAGGCCACATAATTGCAAGAACTTGTGACTAACGCTAAGACCTCGAATCTATATCTTACGACGTCAAACACTAGCCTCACCCGCCTGCGGGAAAATTCCTTCCGAATTTTGTTTGAGACAACTAGGCAGAAACGCAACCTCATTCGTGCGTTCACTTCCGTAAGAGAGGAAACTTACAAGGGGCTGATTGAAATAACTATTTTAGCAAACTATCCATTACCATTACACTTTATTTTACTGTCTGTAATTAAAAAGATTTTCTGTTAAAGATAATATTGCCAAGATCATCAAAGATAGCTTCAACTAAATACAACTTTCCATTTCTATCGCAACAGTAAACTGGTGAGCGGGAGTGCATTGATGAGAAACTTGGCACTTATTCGCGAGGACGGTACTTCAAATTATTGTCTAACCATCCACATTTAGATTATCCCTAATTTCCCTAAATTACATCAGGCGAAAACCGGGATGATTCCTCCGAAAGACACGGTCGATTTATATCCCCATCTTTCCTCAATCCGAACGTGTGCTCCGACTGTACTGCGCTTGTCGTCTGTATTTCCTCCGATTGACAAATAACTGACCATTTATCGTAGCAACATGGGTCCCGAAAAGAAACTCTGCAACGTGGAGGTTTTGCGACCACGTCACTAAGATTTAGATACCCCACTCATGACAACAGTGATTTGTCTGAAATATTACTTTAAACAGCTCCACACGATAATGCATATTACATATTTTCTCCAGGAAAAAAGCTCGGAATGAGGAATGTAAGCTGTACCCCATAGTAAATGAAGACGTAGCTAGTTTCCGCTCGCAAATGTATTCTTCCGGTATCAGTTCAAGCACCATTGCCGAACAGGGAAGTCACGAAGGAGCGACTGTAAGCTAGGAAATTTAGCGTGCGCCAAGGTAAGTGGCGGCTTTGATCGGCCTGTAACAAGGAGCGGCCGAACCTCAAAGGACGTCAGCTGCAGCCCCAAGCTTGGCGTGTTCTTTCAGCTGGACACCCAGGTTAACTCTCTCTTTAGTTTCGCCTCGGACAAGCACTTCCTTTTCCGTAATTACCTGGGACGCTGGGTGGAGTAAACATCCATTAGGTGATTTCCTGTAATCCGAGAGCTGCTGGTCGTATAACTTTAACGCTCGACTTGCGTGTGGCAATAAATATAAGACGTCACACTGTAACACCACAGCTCTTATGCTGTATTGATTTATTTATTTTTTTGCTTTTGCTTTATTTAATGTCACATTGTTGATCTTTTGTAAATGTGTTTGAATCGATATCATAAAATTGTGTACTCTTTTCTTTGTCAAACCTTTGATGTCGTGATTTGATTCTATGCAAAGTAATGTATCTGTAATTTAAATTCTTTGCCCCATTTGGAGGGAACAAAACTTACTGTATATGATTGTAATTTTGTGTGAATAATTTTTGTAGAAGTGTCAATATGTGAAAATGTTCTGTTTTATTTAATACATTTGGTTGCTATTATGTAAACTGCTGATCCTCACTCAGGGTTCTTAGTTATTCTGTATGTAAGAGGTAGTGTGGTTCCCCTCGGGAACGGAACTGTGTAGCGCGCGCAAATTGTGGTTGGCCTAGGTAGAAAAGGTGGAACTGATAGTCAGTCGGAGGCGAGCTACCAGTCGGGGACGAGCCACCAGTCGGGGATGAGCTACCAAACTGTGCACTGCTATGCAAAGTGTGCATATTGTACTGATTCCGAGAGAGGCTTTTCCTGCTTCTTTCCAAGGCCTCGGGTGGATGGATAAATAGCTGGAACTATTCTGGAGTTTGTATCTATCATCGCCACCGAGAAATGACAGAGTCCAGCAATTCAGTCTGCGGATCCACCTACCAACATGCAGTTGCCACCACATTGCGCAATCATTGCAACGTAATACTATAATGATGTACAGTGAAGGATCAGCTTAATGGATGTGTTATTGTGCTGAAATATAAGGTAATTTATATCTGAATTTATGTACCAACCCTGACTTTTCTCCTCATCATAACACCTCTCAGGTTCCTGTCCGTTTAAGCTAAAGTGATATCCGAGTGTCCTTACTAAAAGAAATTAAAGCCTAGAGATTTGCTAATTAATGCCTCTTGAACTTAGTAAAAAGAAAGTAAAGTTAATGTGGCAAGAGAATGAGTTAAAGTTATTGATGCTTGCTGAAATAATTTTCCTAGTAAAACTGCTTATTTAAAGTGTTGTTGCTAACTTCAATATGAAAAGTTCTTAACACTGAAGCTTATAAGGCAAACGATCACATTATTGTCTGCAGTAAATTCTTAAAGTTGAGTCGGTTCTTGCAATTCGGTCAGTATTGTGTTTCGCTGTAGTAAAAGTGAGAAAGCTGCAGTTGTTGAACATTATATATTCAAGTTTGCTAAGTTTTTGTGTATCTTGTGTATTATAAGTGCATGTTAATAGTAATGTTATAAAAACCATTCACTTTATGTAAGCCTGAAAGTAATAGGGTGTTTCGGTATCTCTTATAATTTTTTGCAAATAGTTTCTGCTGCTCCAGTTGTTAGCTTTAATCTTAAAACATATGTGTGTCAGAGTTCATTGCACTCGCGTGTGGCTAAGTCTAGGTTGTGTTTGTCCATTATAGTTACTTATACCTACTTTCATAAACGAGAACATTAATCTTTCTCTTGCCTAATTAGGCTGGCGACCGTTTCCCTTATTCTGTAAACAATATAGCTAAACAAAATTTTGTTTGTTTCTATTCCAATATGTACGTAATTTTGACTTTCATTTCCGATAAGCCACTTCCGTTAGGAACAACACGGTCAACATAAAATTCCTCTCAGAGGGTAACACTGCTCTGTTGCTTTATACCATAACTGCTATAACAAAATAATTCTGTTTTGCAAACTGCCTCCAGTTTTGAGGTTAGGGTAGAGCAGTAGCAGAGTGTAGTGTTATAACACATAATTAAAAATTCCACGGTAGCTGTTTCAACCCTGGCTCTCTTCTACGTAGCAAGACCGCTGACTAAGTCTGTTTCCTCGAGAAAGGGGACAGAATAATCCACACAAAAGTAGTTATTCTCTGGACTGCCTATCGTCCATTGACTGCATCTCACAGCGTACTAATCTGTGAAGGAGATTTTACAGCATTTCCACAACACTGATCTTCGCTTGTGTTAAACATAAACCAGTTTTCACTGCCATATTCTTTTCATTAACCTGGGGAGGACTTCACTTACTCCTACACATCCGAGAAGCACTAAAGGTTTCCAGCACATTTATACTTATGTTAAGGTACTATCATGACCTTCTCAATATTATTTTAAAATTTGATGCATAGTAGATTGAACAAATTGTTTTCGTCTATTACATATCTGACAATACGATTTACTGGAACTCATTTGTTGAAGCACTAAATTGTAGCCTGCATCTTATAACGTAAAAGGAATGGTCGAATGGTTTGGTTGGCTGGTAGTCCCATAACGAACGTGCATTACGAATTCAGAACGATTATTGGTCCAATGTGCACTCCAACATGAATCACCACATATATTTTCTTGTTACAGATTTCTTAAACTTTTAGTTTTTCTCTTCTAATTTAAGCACCGGCTATTATCATTTTCAATTTAGAATTTCGGTGTAATTTAGCACTACATACCTTCAACGGACTAGTATTTATAGCAATCGGGTTCCAACTCCTATATGGGCAATTGAAATCTTTCTCTTCTTTTTCGTGGTTTCCCTAAACCTATTATAAGCCAGCTACTCTTTTCGATATTGTTATGAGTACATGAATGTATTTCATAATAAAGTACTAAATAAGTGCTGCTTTATAAGTTTTGGCCAAAGAAATGATTCACAACGCAGCATGACTATATTTAAGAAACGTATTCCAGAGCAGTTACTGCTTACTTTGCGCAACGGAACGAAATGTGGATAGAAATTAACACCTGAGTATCTTTTATTATGCAGTTTCTTCTAGAAGTTTCGTAATATGATTCGGTGACCGTAAGACTATATACACTATCCATCACATTAATGTGACCACATGTCAGAAACCAGAAAAACTATATTCTGCAGTGTGGACCGGTGCGGGACCTGCAGGCAGAGGACCAATTAGGTTCAAGAAGGGACCGCAGGGATGTAGAGTTATGCCGATTGCTGTGCCGTTGCCAGCTGAGCTGGGTTTCTCGGTTGAGGACCCACGGCGCCAACAGCCGGATCGAGTTGTCCCACAGATTCTCGATTGAGTTTAAATTCGGGGAGTTTAGTGCCCAGTAAACTCATCCTGGGGCTCTTCGAACCACGCAAGTACACTACGAGCTTTGTGACATGTGGCTTTATCCTGCTGGAAGATATCATTTTAGCGAGGAAAAACAAACCGCATATAAGGGTGGATACGGACCTCAACGATAGACGCATTCCTGTGTTGATCTGTTGTACCTTCCAGAATGATCAGATCACTCACGCCATTAAGACATTCCCAAGACCCTAACGCTCCTCCTCTTGCCAGGGTCATTCAAAAGTTTGTCGCAAGGTTGTTTGCTTTCAGTCCGCTTAACATGAAACGTAATTCGTCTGAAAAGGCCACCTGTCGCCTTCCGTGTACATCCCGCTGCGGTACTAGCGTGCAAATTCAAGCCTTCGTGCCAATGAACAGCAGTCAGCGTGGGTGCATGAACCAGGTGCCTGCAGCGGACTCCCACTGGGCGGCCCAACAGTTTCACGTCTATTCGCCAGTACACATCTCTGTAGCCACCGTTCACTCCTATCATCTATAAAATAATTCGGTTCCTGGGTTGTCCAGAAGTACAATGTCTGATCTATATAAATGACCTGGGTGACAATCTGAGCAGTTCTCTTAGGTTGTTCGCAGATGATGCTGTAATTAACCGTCTAGTAAGGTCATCCGAACACCAGTATCAGTTGCAAAGCGATTTAGAAAAGATTGCTGTATGGTGTGGCAGGTGGCAGTTGACGCTAAATAACGAAAAGTGTGCGGTGATCCACATGAGTTCCAAAAGAAATCCGTTGGAATTCGATTACTCGATAAATAGTGCAATTCTCAAGGCTGTCAATTCAACTAAGTACCTGGGTGTTAAAATTACGAACAACTTCAGTTGGAAAGACCACATAGATGATATTGTGTGGAAGGCGAGACAAAGGTTGCGTTTCATTCGCAGGACACTTAGAAGATGCAACAAGTCCACTAAAGAGACAGGTTACACTACACTCGTTCGTCCTCTGTTAGAATACTGCTGCGCGGTGTGGGATCCTTACCAGGTGGGATTGACGGAGGACATCGAAAGGGTGCAAAAAAGGGCAGCTCGTTTTGTATTATCAGGTAATAGGGGAGAGAGTGTGGCAGATATGATACGCGAGTTGGGATGGAAGTCATTAAAGAAAAGACGTGTTTCGTCGCGGCGAGATCTATTTACGAAATTTCAGTTACCAACTTTCTCTTCCGAATGCGAAAATATTTTGTTGAGCCCAACCTACATAGGTAGGAATGATCATAAAAATAAAATAATAGAAATCAGAGCTCGCACAGAAAGGTTTTGGCGTTCGTTTTTCCCGCGCGCTGTTCGGGAGTGGAATGGTAGAGAGATAGTATGATTGTGGTTCGATTAACCCCGTGCCAAGCACTTAAGTAATCATGTAGATGTACATGAAAGGGTACTACGGCGATTAGAGCTGTTATGAAATACAGGAAATGTACTTGCAGTTGTGAGTGTGGACAAACATCATCTGTAAAGTGGAATAATTACAATGAAAATTTGTGCCTCACCAGGAATTCAGGTTTCGAAGCCTAGTCCGACGAAAACTTTCATTGTGATCATTCCGGTATACAGCTGGTAGTCGTCCATATTCGCTACTACGAACGCATTTCATCTGCTTGTCATCTATGACCCGTGGAGCACCACGGCGTTCGTTTTGGATAACACCGTTTTGCCATGCACGGTATATTTTAACCACGGAGGCACGTGAAAAGTTTACAAATGTAGCTGTTTAGGAAATGGTTCCACCTTAGGCTCGGAAGCCAATGATAACGCCTCTTTCAATTTCAGATGACTCTATCTGTTTCCGCAACATGACAATGACACCACAGCTATCGGCATCCTCATGACACGCTTTATACATCCTCCACTGTTAGTGTTGCCACCCGTCGTCAGTGAGTGGTTATTGCACTCTGATGTCGAACGTATGCGTGGTCACTTCAATGTGACTGGACCGTGTATGATACACCTTATATGTCAATCACGTGCAACGCACTTGTGTGGCTCCATTTGATAGCCTGAAATCTTTCTGTATAATTCCGGAAATATGAAGATCCAAGGCAATTACGTCGAACATTATATGATGAAGAAGAGGTAGTCTCAAAATCTACACGTTGAGACTTACCGTATAGCCTGTAAATCATGCAAAAAATATAAAACTACTGATTGCAGTTCTGAAAAAAGTCTGCACCCACTGCAATGGTGCAGAAGGCAGAATATAAAGGAAGTTGATCAGGGTGGCAATTAGCTTTCGATACACATGGTAAGAACTGAGGTTTAGTCAATCCATCCGAATAATGGGCATATTGGACATATCACTATCTTTTTGTGTGTATTTTAAATTGCGGGCAACTTCTGCCAAATTTCCACGTTATGAATCTAGTAACCTGCGGTGACTGAAAAATACTTTTACTCAAATTCAATTGAAGACGCATCTTCAGATGGTCTGTACAAAACTAATAAAGTGAAATCTTCTTACATGAAATTCTTAAATATGTTTCGAAGAATGAAGAAATACTAACAAATTCACTGTAAGGCTAAGAAAAAAAGCTGTGTTTCATGAAGGAATTATACGAAAGGGACGTAGATTGCTACATATGATTTTCATGTACAGGCAAACAAATTATTAAAATTTCAGAAAAACTGGTTAATTTAGTCAAGAGAAAGAAGTGTACAAGTTGAACAAGTCAATAACAGGTAGCCGCGCGGTATTAGCCGAGCGGTCTGGGGCGCTGCAGTCATGGACTGTGCGGCTGGTTCCGGCAGAGTCCTCCCTCTGTCATGGGTGTGTGTTTTTGACCTTAGGATAATTTAGGTTACGTAGTGTGTAAGCTTAGGGACTGATGACCTTAGCAGTTAAGTCCCATAAGATTTCACACACATTTGAACATACTCAATAAGAGGTAGGTCCACCTGTGGCCCTGATGCAAGAGGTTATTCGGCTTGGTATTGATTGGCGGAGTTGTTGGATGTTCTGATGAGGGATATCGTGACAAATTCTGTCCCACTAGAGTGTTAAATCGTCAAAATCCAGAGCTGGCTGGAAGGCCCAGTCCATAATGCTCCAAACTTTTTCAATCGGGGAGGGTTCTGGTGAACTTCCTGGCGAAGGTACGGTTTGGCAAGCAAGAAGACAAGCAGTAGAAGTACTCGTGTGTGCAGGCAGGCATTATCTTGCTGAAATATGAGCCGAGGATGGTTTGCCATGAACGGCAACAAACCTTGGCTTAGAGTATCGTCGACATGCCGATGTGCTGCCACTCGAACCATCGCTCCTGGCTGTTGGGCTGTGTGGTGGTTGACAGTCAGGTTGGTATCCCACAGCTGTCCAGGGAGTCTCCAGACATCTCTTCGAATGTCACCGAAGCTAAGTTAGAAGAGGGACACATCACTTAAGTCAGTTCTTGTCCAGAGATTCCAGGCTGAAGACATGTGTGGAGACCCCCCCCTGCCGCCCCCCCCCCCCCCCAGGCAGCAGTGGGATACCAAACTGACGGTCGATTGCGATACGGCCGACAACCAGGAGTGACGATCTGAAATGCCAACAAACGAGGCGAGCGCTACACCGCTACAAGCAGGCAAGTGGTTGCGCGACAACAAGCAAGGAAGAACTGACCGCTCTAGAATGCGGAAGACATTTATACGTGGCCTCAGAGGTAACGGAAACAAATCTGTCGATATGTAAGAAGTGAAGGGTCGGGTTATACATGTACTAAACTACACTCCTGGAAATGGAAAAAAGAACACATTGACACCGGTGTGTCAGACCCACCACACTTGCTCCGGACACTGCGAGAGGGCTGTACAAGCAATGATCACACGCACGGCACAGCGGACACACCAGGAACCGCGGTGTTGGCCGTCGAATGGCGCTAGCTGCGCAGCATTTGTGCACCGCCGCCGTCAGTGTCAGCCAGTTTGCCGTAGCATACGGAGCTCCATCGCAGTCTTTAACACTGGTAGCATGCCGCGACAGCGTGGACGTGAACCGTATGTGCAGTTGACGGACTTTGAGCGAGGGCGTATAGTGGGCATGCGGGAGGCCGGGTGGACGTACCGCCGAATTGCTCAACACGTGGGGCGTGAGGTCTCCACAGTACATCGATGTTGTCGCCAGTGGTCGGCGGAAGGTGCACGTGCCCGTCGACCTGGGATCGGACCGCAGCGACGCACGGATGCACGCCAAGACCGTAGGATCCTACGCAGTGCCGTAGGGGACCGCACCGCCACTTCCCAGCAAATTAGGGACACTGTTGCTCCTGGGGTATCGGCGAGGACCATTCGCAACCGTCTCCATGAAGCTGGGCTACGGTCCCGCACACCGTTAGGCCGTCTTCCGCTCACGCCCCAACATCGTGCAGCCCGCCTCCAGTGGTGTCGCGACAGGCGTGAATGGAGGGACGAATGGAGACGTGTCGTCTTCAGCGATGAGAGTCGCTTCTGCCTTGGTGCCAATGATGGTCGTATGCGTGTTTGGCGCCGTGCAGGTGAGCGCCACAATCAGGACAGCATACGACCGAGGCACACAGGGCCAACACCCTGCATCATGGTGTGGGGAGCGATGTCCTACACTGGCCGTACACCACTGGTGATCGTCGAGGGGACACTGAATAGTGCACGGTACATCCAAACCGTCATCGAACCCATCGCTCTACCATTCCTAGACCGGCAAGGGAACTTGGTGTTCCAACAGGACAATGTATCCCGTGCCACCCAACGTGCTCTAGAAGGTGTAAGTCAACTACCCTGGCCAGCAAGGTCTCCGGATCTGTCTCCCATTGAGCATGTTTGGGACTGGATGAAGCGTCGTCTCACGCGGTCTGCACGTCCAGCACGAACGCTGGTCCAACTGAGGCGCCAGGTGGAAATGGCATGGCAAGCCGTTCCACAGGACTACATCCAGCATCTCTACGATCGTCTCCATGGGAGAATAGCAGCCTGCATTGCTGCGAAAGGTGGATATACACTGTACTAGTGCCGACATTGTGCATGCTCTGTCGCCTGTGTCTATGTGCCTGTGGTTCTGTCAGTGTGATCATGTGATGTATCTGACCCCAGGAATGTGTCAATAAAGTTTCCCCTTCCTGGGACAATGAATTCACGGTGTTCTTATTTCAATTTCCAGGAGTGTATTTGAAAAACATGTAGCACAGGATAGAAAACACTGAGTCCCATTTATACAAAAAATCTGACAGTGGACGGTTAAAATCTAAAATATAAATAAAGCCTGAATGGTAATACAAATTACGTCTTTCACAAATAAAGAATCATATTAGTGGAAAAACAAGAAAGGTTAATCTGTGAAGCTAAAGACATGTGATACTAAAACAGTCGGATACAGGAGTGATGCCTTTATGTTTAGACTGTCAAATTTTGCTAGCAATCCCTTGTGTCACAGCTCTGTCTGCACTCTTTGCGTAAAATCAGGATCCCTATTTAGAGCACAGTGTATCTCATCGTCTTCTAAACCTTTTCTATCCCGTGAAGATTATGATCGCGAATTCAAAACAATCCAGTTTATAGCATAATCAAACGGATATTATTAAAATTGTGTTGGTATTATTGACAAAAATATGTAATACCGCTCATGCCCCACTGTCATCCGGTGCTTCGACCCTATTTACCACAACAAGTAATAGATCATTTTCTGATAGTTAATTTGTAACCTCCCCCTCACTTATCGACCTTAATGACAGTGAAAAATTAAACCGCGTGTACCTAATGGAAATTTGGGAAAAGCAATCGTCACCGAAGTTAATCTGTCGGTAAAGAGGGAGGAAAGGGTTACATCCAAATGAAAGGAAAAATGCAAATGAAACTGGTGGAAATTAATTTTGAAAAGGGGTAAAGTTAATAAAGAAAGTAAATGTGCGGCCGTTACGTTAACAATTAATTGGCGTTAATTAGATATTTGAGATTTGGGGAAAATTACGGTCGCCAGTCCTATGGACAACTACTATAATAACTGAAAAAGAAACGTTATTGCACATATAATTAGCACTAAAAGCGTGGCAACTGAAGGTTGACACGTGTTGTGTGAAAACTGAATGTTTGTCAGGAGTAATAAATTTCGCTACACTCTGACTTAATTTAGCAAAGAATCAATAAAACCGGAAAATTGAAACTTAATTTAGTGACTGAAATTAATACTGAGATTTGTTTCTGAAGCACTACGAAATTCAGTAAAATAAGGTTAGTCTTGGGCTACCTCAACAATCATTTCAAAAGCTACTTGAATCTACGCAATTTAGAAATAAGAGATTTAACTTTGAACTAGAATTAAATGATTCTGGACATTTAACAATAGTAACATTTAGTACGTACCAAGCTGAGCTGCAGTCACAGGTAAGCTAAAATATGCTCACAAAACTCGCACTCTTAATTTGTGCTTGTGTAATCTAAATATTGTAGCCAGCTATGAATACCTTAACTGAACTTTGAAATTAAAGCAGTGAATTGGAATGATGTTACCTTAATGCTGGCGTCTGAATTTCAACGACACTCGGGTTCATTCCGGAAAAGGAACGGACCCTACTTGGTAATGCAACTGGGACAATGAGCAACAAAGGTTCATGCTACGTTGCTGTAATTTAGTGAGAAAAATTTAACAGTTTGAAAAGCTGAGGTGTGTCATACAGTTCTAAAACTTTACGTACTACCAGTCTTCCTTGTCGGTTGATTGTAGGTTTGAAGTCGTCGATCGAGGAGGTGACGACGTTAATGAAACCACGTGTATCGCTATCCCGCTAAGTTCTAAACGCATTTTGTTAGTAATTACTGCTACGCAAAGCGTGGCTGGTAGATGTATTTTCTCAGAGAAATAAGTCTTTGCTGTGTCCATATAAAAATCATCGGATATCCACGAAGATGCTGGCAGTCACTCATTGTCGGCCGTCGCTGTTGGAGAAGCTGGATGTTGGCACGCCTTCTTCTCGACACGGACTCCAGCCGAAACGGGCTCTTGATGTGTGCAAGCTAACGCTTCGCGTCCGCGACACTATGTCAGAAACTATCATCGCAAGCCGAGCGCAATTACATGCTGCCAAACCCCGAAAGCACGGCAGCGTCACACAACAGCCCTGCTCCACTGTCCTCCTCCAGTCAGACTCCCTCTGCCCGCGCCCCACGCGGCCGAGTTCACACTACCAAAGATCCTAAACACTTTGGTTCTCCACACGACCTATCGATGTATTCGTTCGATAGCATAGTTTTCCCTAGGCAAGACCCAGCGTAAAAATATAAATAGTATTTACAAAACAAACCAATTATACATCGACATAAATGCATGTATATACAAATAGTAAAACAAATACAATATACAAAGACACAGAAACGTCATATCTTCAGGTAACAAAATAAGGAGAAAAATTTATAGTACAATAGATGGAAATAGGAGGATATGCATTTCCGGCGTTACAAATTTCTTAGTATAGCTTTCTATGCTAATATATCCAGCAGAATCGGCAAATTATTGATGTCTGAAGTTATAACTCCGGCTTCGTACATCACAAGGAAAACTGGCCAGAAATTTAGACGTAGGGAGACTGCAATACAAGATAACTTCAGGAGTATATAATATGACTTGTGATGATTGTATTGCTAGCTATACAGGGAGTTCATTTTAATTAAAGACTTTGAGAGGTTGAAAAGTGGTTCCAATGGCTCTCACCTCTATGGGACTTAACATCCGAGGTGGTTCGATGAACCCTCTGTCAAGCACTTAAATGTGAATTGCAGAGTAATCATGTAGATGTAGGTGAGGTCATCAGTCCCCTAGACTTAGAATTACTTAAACCTAACTAACCTAGGGACATCACATACACTCATGCCCGAGGCAGGATTCGAACCTGCGACCGTAGCGGTCGCGCGGTTCCAGACTGAAGCGCCTAGAACCGCTCGGCCACATAGTCTGGCAGGTTGAAAATACCGCTTCAGTTGTAATTTACTTTATTTTCGCACGGCCAGTTTCGGATTGTTATAAGCCCATCCTCAGGTGTCGTAGTTGTGCTGTGGTCCCCGAGCGCCGCGTGTACCAGGCGCGGTGTGCTGCCTATGAGCGCAAAACAGAAACTACTTCATTCGCAACGCTGTATTCCTCCGACATGTCGAACATGGGACTACTCGTCGCACAACCGTGGCCGTGTAGCGAACTGCGATGTATCGTAAGGTTCAGTGCACTGCGACCGTAGCTCACGTAATCGTGCAGACGTAGAACAGATAACGGCTCTAAAAATTACAGTACTGGCGCATTGTTTATTGCCTGCACACCTTCCCATCATCTGGAGAACAGAGTTCCAAGTGGATGAAGAGTGTTGCAACCACAAAAGAGAAAATTGAAGTAATCCTGATTTACGGAGAATGTAGAAGAAATATGGAGGATGAAGTTACCTTGTATGCCGAACGTTTTCCAGAGAAAGCTCGCTCTCTTTCGTTCTTTTACAAGGTTGTGAACATCTTCGTACAGATCAGCGTACCGAGCGAGGTGACGCAGTGGTTAGACACTGGACTCGCATTCGGGAGGACGATGGTTCAATCCCGGGTCCGGCCATCCTGATTTAGATTTTCCGTGATTTCCCTAAATCACTCCAGGCAAATGCCGGGATGGTTCCTCTGAAAGGGCACGGCCGACTTCCTTCCCCATTCTTCCCTAATCCGATGAGACCGATGACCACGCTGTCTGGTCTCCTTCCCCAAACAACCAACCAACCAACCAACAGATCAGCGTACAGATCAGCAAAAGAAAACGAAGCAAACGTGTTACAGGAGAAGCTAATGAAACAGCTGTACTAGCGGCAGTGCACCACAACCCACGGATAAGCGCAAAAGTGGCCCTATTAATTGGCCCTCTAGATCGCCAGATTTGAAGTCGCCGGATTTCTTTCTGTGGGGATATTTAAAAGATAATTTGAACTAGTAAATGCCAACAGGCTGTGAATAAATGGTCAAAACCGCCAGAAACGCCTGTGGTGAGATTACCGCAAATGTTCTTATGTCCTAGATATTGTCATTTGAAAAGCGGATCACTAAGTATATTGAACTTGGTTGTACTACATTTGAACACTTACTCTAACACCGACGAGTAGAGCAGCGTTCGCCTCGACCCACGGCCGCAGTACGCTTCGAATAGTCCCCTGTTCGGTACGTTGGACGAACACATCGGCTGCGAATGGGGTTTCATTTTAGAAGTTATGAACTACTGGCCTCACGTCATGGAGGTGGGATCCCACGTGCCAGTAGATATTCAGGGGCCATTGAGTAGCATGTGGTAAATTACGATTGTGTACCCATTTCTGTTCCCCCGATTACAGCGCCATCTGTGGCGAAACGAAGAAAATCTACAATAAGAAATAGGGATTCCCTCTGAAGATTTCAAAGTTGCCCTGCCCCCCTCCATCCACGCATGGGGTGGAGTGGCCGGTCGAGTGTGGTTTCACTGGATGTTACCCTCCGAGACAAACAAATTGGAATTATAACGTTTTATGGTCTGATGTGCAGTTTTCGAGATATTTCAGTATCTTCATTTAATATAAACACACTGTATGGGTCGGACGGGAAGAGAACTCTGAACCCAGTTTAGAGAGGACATCGACGATTCCAACTCAACGTCGGCACTATGCGCGCATTTGCGCGAATGTGGACACTTTATCACCGTCATTTCTTGCACAGTGGCGCTCATTAATGTCAATAATACGTGAAATTTAATTGATATTTCAAGTATCAACACAAAAATATATTTCATCTACTAATAATGTAAATGTTTTCCCCTAAACATACATAATGATAACAGAAATATTGTAATTTACTTTCATCATTGTTTCCGCCCTTGGCTTTAATGATTGCCTCACGTAGTCCAGACATGTAATCAATAGGTTTCTGAGGATATTGCTAGTCCATATTATTCCACTCGTCCTTATCGATGTACCTGAAAAGTTCCTTGCTTGATGTGTGAGTTCTTCGGATACTTCTGTCCACTTTATCCCAGACCATTTCAACAGCATTACAGTTATGGATTTGGGACGACCACACCGCGTCATCCAGTACCTTTTGCTTTTTTCTTTGATGCAATGTACATCCTCCAGAACGCGATCGCTGTTTTGGGTCGTTGATTTGTTGTAATGTAAACTCGTCCCATATCAAGTGCAATCCACGCGGAATTGTGTGGTACTGAAGACACGGTGTTAGTGCTGCTGTCCAACACACCCTTCAATTTTCACAATGTCGCCAACTCCATCTCCTGAAAGGCACCTCCAAAACGTAACCGAAACCACAACGTGGTTACTGTAGGTAGAATGCTATTCTGGGCAACCCTTTCTCAGATCGACGAACAAATATCCTACTTCCGGTACCGAAATTGTCCAATTTTGATTGATCTGTGAATAACACTTCCTATCTGTCATCATTTGTCCACTTACTCATAATACGTTTCCGTAGCCGATTCGGATCTTTTCTTTATACAATGAAGGAAAAATATCGCAAGCAACAAAAAACAATTACAATAGACTAATGAAATTTCTGGAACACGGTTTCTAGGTAACACATGTAAGTGATTTAGATTGCAACATCGCATGTTAGTGTAAGTGCGATATAAGCAATTGCAAATGTGCAATGCAGGCACATTAATAATTTTTGTAGCCACGAAAATGTTCATAGCAAGCACGCATACGTGAATGCATTGTGTTGCACAGTAGCCGGATGTCAGTTTGTGGGCTGGAGATCCATGCTTGTTGCACTTGGTCAATACAGGGACGGTTAATGCTGGATGACACTGGAGTTGTCATCCGATGATGTCTCATATGTGCTAGATTGGAAACTGTTCTGGTGACTGAGCAGACAAAGGCAACATGTTAACACTCTGTATAGCATACTGGGTTACAACAGCAGGATGTTGGCGAGTGTTATCCTATTGGAAAAAAACCATCGGAATGCTGCTCATAAATGGAAGCAAAAAATGTCAAATCCCCAGCCTGACGCACAGATTTTGACTCTGAGTGCGTGGGATGACCACGATAGTGTTCCTGCTGTCATACAGAATAACATCCTACACTACAACTACACGTAAAGGTTCAGTGTATCTAGGCCGCCGACAGGATGATTACAAGTCACCTAACCAACGTACGGCCATCACTGGCACCGAGGCAGAACTAGCTTTCATTAGAAAACGAAACAGACCTCCTCCGTGCCTTCCGATGAGCTCTAGCTTAACACCACTGAAGTCGCGAATGACGATGGTTTAGGGTCAGTTGAATACATGCTACAGGGCGTCTGGCTCGGAACTGGCCATGAAGTAACCGATTTGTGACAGTTCTTTGTGTCACTGTGGTGCCAACTACTGCTGAAACTGCTGCTGCAGATGCAGTATGATCCGCCAGAGTCATACGCCGAACACGATGGTATTCCTTCAAGGTAGTGCCATGTGGCCGTCCGGACCCTGGTCTTCTTTCGACCGTACATTCTCGTGAACCCCGCTGCCAGCAGTCATTTACAGTGGTTACGTTCTTGCCAAGTCTTTCTGCCGTATCACAGAAGGAACATCCATCTTCTCGTAACCCTCTTACACGACCTCATCCACACTCAGTGAATAAATGTCGTGTGACTAGGGCCTCCCGTCGGGTAGACCGCTCGCCGGGTGCAAGCCTTCGAGTTCACGCTGTAAGTAGACTGTTTAGGTTTTCTTATTGGTAACGCCACGTAGCGCTCTGTATGAAAATCACTGGCTGTGCTGTGTGCAGTCTGTGGCTAGTTTGCATTGTTGTCTGCCATTGTAGTGTTGGGCAGCTGGATGTCAACTGCGCGTAGCGTTGCGCAATTGGAGGTGAGCCGCCAGCAGTGGTGGATGTGAGGGGAGAGATGGCGGAGTTTTGAAATTTGAAAGACTGGATGTCATGAATTGCCATATATATTATGACTATTAAGGTAAATAAATTGTTTGTTCTCTATTAAAATCTTTCATTTGCTAACTATGTCTATCAGTAGTTAGTGCCTTCCGTAGTTTGAATCTTTTATTTATCTGGCAGTAGTGGCGTTCGCTGTATTGCAGTAGTTTGAGTAACGAAGATTTTTGTGAGGTAAGTGATTTGTGAAATGTATAGGTTAATGTTAGTTAGGGCCATTCTTTTGTAGGGATTTTTGAAAGTCAGATTGCGTTGCGCCAAAAAAATATTGTGTGTCAGTTTAAACACAGTCCTATATAATTGTTCTAAAGGAACGTTTCATAGTAAGTTACATTTCACTGCACACGTTTCTGTTGGTCATAGTATATGGACAATTTGTGAGAAGTAGGGACTGATAGTGTTTGCACGTGTGTTAATAATTTAGCAAGGGACTAGTTAACAGCATTGCTGGTTCTAAGGACAATAAAAAAAAAAACCTTTGTGAGTGCACAAGTGGTGGTTTATGGACTTGCTATATTCTCCGCAAGACCATTCGATAGTGATTGTGCACCTGCACAGTCGCAATAGATGGCTGCTGGCCGTCTCTACAAGGACTGCAGTGGGTCTGCACCTTTGATGACCCACCAATACCATTATTTCTACAAGAACTGCAGTGGGTCTGCACCTCTGGTGGCGCACCAATACCATACTCTCTACCAAGACTACAGTAGCTCTACTCTGTGATGACCTACCTACCAATATTCTTGAACTTGGACTGACTCTGCTGTGGGTTTGCTCTGTTGTGGCCCATTACCTGTCTGCGTGTCAAGAGTAAGCACTGTCTCTCCGTTGGAAGGACAACACTACTTCTTCAAGACTGCATGGAAACCCACTACTTCCGTGTGCATTTTCTTTTACTCCTCAGAATTTGACAAAAGAAACGGCAGTTTTACTGTGATGAATGATCAGGACTGTCTTTATGGACTGTGAGAAAATTTTAGCTTTTGACCAACATTGTATCAATAAGTGTGTGCATTTGATTTCTTTGTTATTGTAATTAGGAAAAATTTTTTCAAATCTGTATTGGCCACTGCCCAAAACAATTTATAAAATTTTTTGTGGGGAGAATGGGGGCTATGTAAGTAGGCTGTTTAGGTTTTCTTATTGGTAACGCCACGTAGCGCTCTGTATGAAAATCACTGGCTGTGCTGTGTGCAGTCTGTGGCTAGTTTGCTTTGTTGTCTGCCATTTTAGTGTTGGGCAGCTGGATGTTAGCAGCGTGTAGCGTTGCGCAGTTGGAGGTGAGCCGCCAGCAGTGGTGGATGTGGGGAGAGAAATGGCGGAGTTTTGAAATTTGTAAGTCTGGATGTCATGAAGTGCTACGTATATTATGATTTTTCAACACTATTAAGGTAAATACATTGTTTTTTCTCTATCAAAGTCTTTCCTTTGCTAACTATGCCTATCAGTAGTTAGTGCCTTCCGTAGTTTGAATCTTTTATTTATCTGGCAGTAGTGGCGTTCGCTGTATTGCAGTAGTTTGAGTAACGAAGATTATTGTGAGGTAAGTGATTTGTGAAAGGTATAGGTTATTGTTAGTCAGGGCCATTCTTTGTAGGGACTTTTGAAAGTCAGATAGCGTTGCGCTAAAAATATTGTGTGTCAGTTTAAGCACAGTCATGTATAATTGTTCTAAGGGGACGTTTCATATGGCGACCCTTAGCCGAGGATACCTCACTGGAATTTTCTGATTTTTTCTTGTGGTTTGTCTAATTAGTGTAGCTATTGTTTATTGCTAGCGCGTAATTATAGAGAGAATTTCCTTTGTAGTTGTAGTTTTTCATTGTTGTACAGTAAAACACTCGTGGCATGCTAGTAGATTTGCACCAAGTATTTCGCAGCTCCGCTTGCAATTAACTAGATATTATTTTCAGTGCTATGTTAATGTGTTCTCTTATTTTTGCTCTTCAAATTGTCTTTTTCTGTGTTGTCGTGTGAAATATTGTGACGATAAGGACATGTGAAAAACGTAATACTAGGCTCCAAAGTAAACAGAGAAATGGTAGTGAAGACGAAAGCAGTGTGTTAGCGCCGCCGAGTAATGAATTAACTAATGTTCAAAGTAGTAATTTGGTAATTGTGTATAGGGAAATGGAGCGGGCTGCAAATAATGGTGTAGACAGTGAAACAAATAGTGAACAGGGAAGCATTATCGATCGATTGGTCGGCAACAGCTCGCCTCAGGATTCCGAAATGACAGGATACAATCTTGCAAATACTGTAGATTCAGGTTTTGCATCCTCACCGTTTTCTCAAATAAATCTAGACACATTTTCTGCTTTTCAAAATGCGAATATTGTCGGTTCAAATGTACTGCCGAATAGCACTGAGGAACATGTTTCAGACACCAGTGCATTGCTATTACAGTTAATGCAACAAGTGGGACAAAGGCTACAAAAGTTAGACACAACATTTGAACAAAATCAGAAACAAATGGGACAAAATCTTCAAAAGTTAGACACAATGGAACAAAATCTTCAAACGTTAGACACGATGGAACAAAATCAGAGACAAACACAGCAAAGTTTCAAAAGTTAGACGCAATGGAACAAAATCTTCAAAAGTTAGACACAATGGAACAAAATCTTCGAAAGTTAGACACCACACTTGAACAAACACGTCAAGATTTAACTACTGAGTTGCATAACATTGAATCGAAATGTCAAAAAGTCTGTAATGACGTAAAAACACAAATTTGTGAGCATTTTCAACCTATTTTTTCGCGGCATGAAAATGCATTACAGAATCACGAAGCAGCCATAAAAGAACTGCAAACCATTGTTCATGAAAATCATGAGACCTTGTGGGCTAAAATGGACTCAGTTGCATCTACCGATTCGGTTACGCACCTTGCCAAAACTCAGGAAAACTTAAAGGACACAGTAGATTCGATTTCAACACAAATGGACACTCAGAAACTTGGTTCAGAAAAACACACTGAGAAAATGTGTTCACTATCAGAGAAAGTAGCCGAACTTTCGGATCAGTTCACTAACTTATCTACAAAGATAGATGATGATCTGAATGACACAAGACACGTAGCCTTCACTGACACAGAAGAGTATGAACAAATTAGGAAATTCAAACAAAATCAAATTCAAATCAATACACAGTACAAAAGAGAAATCCAGGAAGTGCAAGATCAGTTGATGCAGGTAATACAAAAATTACATGTTTCAGAGGACACTCGCGCTCCAGTACGGGAAGAGGGACATAGAAATACGGAACAACCACAAAATAAAAACACAGGACACTTCGGAAATTATGAAAGAAATTGGCAAGGCGCATTGGATTTGGAGATGGAATCGCCGAAACGAAGTAACAATGAGCGATGTGCGACTCGCCGACATGATGATTTTGACTATAAGCTGTTCATTACTACACGTAAATTCAAAACATTTAAGAATTCTGACAACGACATTCATCCACAAGCATGGCTTCGTCAATTCTCTCATTGTTTTCCTCCCAACTGGTCATTGGAGCAAAGGTTAGAATTTGTGTGTGGCTACTTGGAGAATGAACCAGCTGTAAGAATGCGATCGGTCATTCACGATTGTCACAGTGAAGGAGAATTTTATCATGCCTTCCTCTCAGCGTATTGGCCTCAAGCTACACAAGACCGAGTAAAACATAGCATCATAATGATGAAACGTTTCGAAGAATCTGAATTTTCCAGTCTCATGAAATATTTTGAAGACATGTTGCACAAGAATCAGTACCTGTCAAACCCATACAGCCCCTCAGAACTCATTCGCATTTGCTTAATCAAATTACCTGAACATTTACGACATATTGTTTTAGCAGGACGTTGCAAAGACGACATTGAAGCTTTTCAGGGACTCTTACAAGAATTAGAAATTGACACTGACAATCGCGGAACGCGAAAACAGGAACACAACAATTACAGGTCACATCCGTTGCAATTCCGCGATGAAAGAAATTATAACTGGATACGACAAGGCTATTCTCACAACACAAATCGTGACCAGAACAGACACCACCCTTATGACAACCGTTGGCAGAGTAGTAATAATTACAGGGAAAGATCACCTCTCCGTGGTAGTGACTATCACAGGGACAATCAGAGAAACAGACAATATGGGAATCAAAGTAATTATTATCAAGGGACACAGAATAACTTCAGACGCAACAGTTCAGCGCGCAGCTACGATTCCAGGAGAAATTCTCCACCACATGACTGACAACCCAGAAACTATGTAAACTACCAACAAAACGACAGACCTGAATTCCATCAGAACTGGCGGGGTTCAAACAGAGCAGGGCACTCTCGACAAGGTGAATTTGTAGAAGTTAGGTCTCCTAATCCCAATATCGACGCATGCCAACAAAGAGACAGACAATGACTCGCACTGCAGGCAGCCACGTGCGCCGGCTGGCTCAGGGAAAAATTACATAGAAGCTAACCTTGAGAAAAATTTCAGTATTGTTTACCGACGTATACCACATGATAATTGCGTCGAAGTTGAAACTCTGCGTACTAGGAAGAGTAAAGGTTTACACCACATTTCACATGTAAAACCGTTTATTGAAAGATAATCTGCTTTTTAACTTTGTCTTTGCCATATAACCTTTCACTTTACGTTGCTAGTATGCTTTGTCAGACTTACAATCTGTTAACATGCAACAATGTTTGAAGTTAAATATCCAGTCAAGAACCAAGAGAACTTATTTAAACAGAAATTAGGAATGCATTGTTATTGCGAACAGACGACACAGTGTTATTGTGTGTGTTCATTGTTGCTTGTTAGTTGCACGATTACGTAACGACTATAAAGCTGACATACTTAGAACATGTACCGGTACTGCTAATGAGATTTTAATGCAACATTTTGGTTTACTTGAAAAGGCATTCTGGATATAAAGTACTTTTTTAGAGATACGAGATGACACAGTGGTTAGTTTATTTGACAGCTACACGATTATATCACGACGCTACTAATATGTGACACAGTTTGCATTGTTGCTTTTGCGGTGTATCTGTTTTACACCTGCACAGTTTTTCTGAATTCTTCTGTAAAGTAAAACATGTTTTAGTAGTAACTTTTGTGATATAGCTACAAGGAGACAGCCGTTTCCATAGGATACAATACGTTACAGCACAGTACTTTCTTCATCACGGCAATAAGCGTAATAACTAAGATATCTATACGCAAAGCATTTCACTTTTGTGTATCATGAGGTAAGTACATTGACTTCTGCAGAACTTAGCTTTCGGAGGACGATAACTACGACACTTCCACAGAGATTATCTTACAACAAGACGCACAGTTTAGCGCTACAGTACATGTATTTGAGTGATTAATTTTGTACTTAAACATTTATTTTTAAAGATTTTTGAATTACAATGATATAAAGGTTTTCCGTGATACATTTCATTCCATTGCTGTAATCTGTAGCATCTGAGGGTATAATTACATTAATCCTCACGGGGGGTACACGCTTACTTTGTGTACCATGTGTGTGGCAAGCACAAGGAGCCCTAGCTAATATGGTATTTGCTTATACTTTACATCGGTACCATATTTCTCCAACACAAAATACACAGCTACCTGATTATTTAACAGAGAAACAAACATTTTTTTACTACATCAGTGACATGTTTACGCAATTACACAGTTGGATAACTTTACACTTATGAAACTGTATTTTGTCTGTACTTTGTGAACGCTTCATATTTTTTCATTACCATTGTGATACTATGGGGGCTTTGAATGATGTATTTCGTATGAGATCATGATTTTCAAAGTACGTTTGAGGTAGATGACACTATTGAAATGAGCAGAGAATTTTTTGTAGGTTTTGAAATTATTGGAGGAAGCTACGACGATTTTGAGAATTGACTGAGATGTTATGATATTATTACGACGACAATATGTATTATGCTGTTGAGGTATGTTTATGATCAATAAGATGATGATACCGTATATGAGGAATTTGATTATGCTACGTATTTCTTATGATGAAATATTGAAGAAGTGTCGATGAATATGTATATGTATAATAAGGTAAGGAATAATGAGTAGTGGTTAGGGACTCTGATTTGTGGAAAAGGATGTTGGAAACCAAGAATCGTACTTTAGAATTATGAAATGTGTGTACATGTGTGAATGTATCACAATGCCACTGAAAATTTTTTGGACACTGTTGTATTTACAGGATTTTGTTTCTACACATTTGTAACGCAAATTCTCGACCTGTGCAATTTTTTATATGAGACTGCCACTGTAGCGGAAACTGCTGTCATAAATATTTCGGTAGGAAAGTTAAGTGACCTTCACTTAATGCGTGGTGGGCACCCAGCTGCGCGATAGTGACCTGGGAAAAAGCCATTAGTTTGTGCCTTTCAGAGGCACAGGTGGAGAAAAAAAAGGAGGCCATTATCCTCGCTATTGACATTCCTTTGTAGGAAGCATCGCAAATACGACACGCTCAAACTTGAAAACATATGATTATACTGTGGAGCTCTTAATTTATGATATTTACTAAAATGCCTAATGAAACGATGAGAAACATTTCACGGCTATTGTCTTGCTAGTTGAGAGAAATGCCACATGGCTTGCTTTATGTATTTATTTACTCATTTTGTTTAATATCTAGTTTCTAGCTGCACTGCAGCATTGGTTAAAATAAAATTTAATAGATGTACTAATATTGTTATTTTATGCCTACAGATCTAGTCAATAAGAAATTTATGATGTACTTCCAAGAAAATGAGGGCACATAAATAGACATTTCCCTTCACAGGAATTGAATAAATAATTTTTTACGATTTGGTAACTTCTCTGTAAGTGTAAGTTCTCGTGTTGCATCATTCTAGTGTTAAGATGTGACATAGGTATTAAACATGGCCATTTTTACTGTAATATTTTTTCTGCTTGAGCTTTGTCATGTTTAGATATAAGTTATTGCATTTGATGCTTCTTGCTTCGCCAATTTCCATTTTTTTGTCATTGCTGTTTCCATTAACTGTTTTGTGCTGCTGCATTGCCTCGTCCCTTAGTTTAGCATCTGAGCTCAGTAGATTTAAGTTAGCTTAAGAGGGGGTAGACTATATAAGAGAAAGAGTAGCGATGAATTGGAAGAAATGCATTGTGAAGTTATATGAAAAAAGTACAGAAAGCAGGTATAGGTAGGATTATCTTGGAAATAATTTATGAGTTAAGGTAATGGAAAATAAATAATGAGGTCAGAAATATGTGAACATATAAATACAGAAAGCATGCTAGGATAGGATTTTTTGGTGGAAACAAATGTTGAAATAAGATGAAAGATCTATGGAATGAAGTTTTGGGTTGGACTGCAGAACGAAATCAAACCCTGTCCTGTAAGTTTCAGTTATTGTGCTATGTGAATTTGTGTTTTTCCTGTCTTTATGTGTTTAGCTAATAAGATTTACGTTGTAGCATTTTTTGATAATATGTTATTTACTTTGTGAAGATGTTTAGACATTATTTATTCTGTTTTGTTTTAATGCTCATGTGTGAAGTTTATGTTTCAAAAGTTATTCTGATCTTTTATGTATGTACTCATGTAATAATTCCTGTAACACTGATGTATATGTTATTTCGATTCTTTTGTAAAGCCTGTACTACAAATGTTATCTTTATTGTTATGTTCTTTAATGATATATTTTGTACCTTTGTAATTGTATTCTTATGTTATACAATTGTAATTGACACCAGGTCATCAAATTATTAACTTGTAAGTTCCATTTCACTGCACACATTTCTGTTGGTAATGGTATATGGACAATATGTGAGAAGTAGGGACAGTTAGTGTTTGCACGTGTGTTAATAATTCAGCAAGGGACTGGATAACAGCATTGCTGGTTCTACGGACTATTCCAAAAACTTTGTGAGTGCATAAGTGGTGGTTATGGACTTGCTATATTATCCACAAGACTCTTCAATGGTGATTGTGCACCTGCACAGTCACAACAGGTGGCTGCTGGCCATCTCAACAAGGACTACAGTGGGTCTGCACCTTTGATGACAGACCAATACCATTATTTCTACAAGGACTGCAGTGGGTCTGCACCTCTGGTGGCCCACCAATACCACAATCTCTACCAGGACTACAGTGGGCCTGCACCTCTGGTGGCCCACCAATTTCATAACCTCTACCGGGACTACAGTGGGTCTACTCTGTGATGACCTGCCTACCAATATTCTTCAAAACTTCGAATGACTCTGCTGTGGGTTTGCTCTGTTGTGGCCCATTACTTGTCTGCATGTCGAGAGTCAGCACTGTCTTTCCGTTGGAAGGATAACACTACTTCTTCAAGACTGCATGGAAATCCACTACTTCCGTGTGCATTTTCTTTTACTGCTCAGACTTTGAGAAAAACACTGCAATTTTACTGTGATGAATGATCTGGACTGTCTTTATGATGGACTGTGAGAAAATTTTAGCTTTTGACCAACATTGTATCAATAAGTGTGGGCGTTTGATTTCTTTGTTATAGTAATTATTAAAAATTTTATCAAATCATCATTGGCCACAGCCCAAAACAATTTGCAAAATTTTTTGTGGGGAGCATGGGGGCTGTGTAAGTAGGCTGTTTAGGTTTTCTTATTGGTAACGCCACGTAGCGCTCTGTATGAAAATCACTGGCTGTGCTGTGTGCAGTCTGTGGCTAGTTTGCTTTGTTGTCTGCCATTTTAGTGTTGGGCAGCTGGATGTTAACAGCGCGTAGCGTTGCGCAGTTGGAGGTGAGCCGCCAGCAGTGGTAGATGTGGGGAGAGAAATGGCGGAGTTTTGAAATTTGTAAGTCTGGATGTCATGAAGTGCTATGTATATTATGATTTTTCAACACTATTAAGGTAAATACATTGTTTGTTCTCTATCAAAATCTTTCCTTTGCTAACTATGCCTATCAGTAGTTAGTGCCTTCCGTAGTTTGAATCTTTTATTTATCTGGCAGTAGTGGCGTTCGCTGTATTGCAGTAGTTTGAGTAACGACGATTTTTGTTAGGTAAGTGATTTGTGAAATGTATAGGTTAATGTTAGTTAGGGCCATTCTTTTGTAGGGATTTTTGAAAGTCAGATTGCGTTGCGCCAAAAAAATATTGTGTGTCAGTTTAAACACAGTCCTATATAATTGTTCTAAGGGAACGTTTCAACGCAACTTCGGCAACTTGCACATCGATGGGAATGAAATTATGATGATTAGGACAACACAACACCCAGTCCCTGAGCGGAGAAAATCTCCGACCCAGCCAGGAATCGAACCCGGGCGCTTAGGATTGATTTTCTGTAGCGCTGGCCACTCAGCTACCGGGAGCGATCATTCGGACTCAGTGAGGTACTGATAATGACGTCTTTGTCGCTTGAAAGGTATTCTTGACTAACATCAACTCTCCATGTCCAATCAAAGGTAACTAACGTTCACGACTGTTGCAATGTGTGTTTAAAGCAAATCCGATTAGCATTCTGGTAGTGGCGCTTTTCCATCAGCGTACTTACGGGCTTCAGAAGGGGGTTCCTCGCTGCCACACGTCTTTTCAAACCGGCATCAGTCTGTAATATGTTTACCGCTGCAACATACAAGATTTTTTTGTTCATTTCTACCAGTTCTGCGAAAATTCATCCTTCTGGTTTCAACTTTCTCATTTCAGTATTTCCGGTGAATTTATCATCTTTTTTAGTAGTTTTACAAGCTCATCCTGGTCGTGGTAGATCCTTATTGCTATCTATGGTCTTCTGGCGATGAAGGTTATGTTACACTCTTCCATCCTCACCCACATAGACACGCCATATTGTTTTGGAACTTGGGGCATAATTAAACCCGCTTGTTACAGTGCTACGATAATATTAGGTTTGTCTATCACTGATCTTGGTGCCATAATAATGATGTGAACATTGTAATCTGTCCCTAAGGGACTGCTGTGGAATCACCATATAGTACTGTACCATAGCTTTTAATACACTGTGGACATGACAAAACTACAGGGATGTGTGGGATGGGCGCTGATTCGTGACAGAGGTAAACAAACATAGCAGTTCACTTACCTATTCAGTATGTACACAATACTCATCTCAATAGTATTGCATGTGTATGAAAACAGCCAAATAAACCTGACACGTTTACCAATGTTGTACTAGTCCTTTTCTTACTCAACCGTAGCCATGGTATTATATAGTTCCTACAGGGAATTATATGTCAATTGTAAACGTTATCAAAATTAATGCGTGTAGAGTGTCAAAGATCATGTTTTGAGTCGAATTAGGACTGTGGTATCTTCAGTTATCGATCACTTGGTACAGAACACCTTTGCACTATGGGAACAATTTAGAATACGTGGAATAAAATCAGTATTGCATGCTGACGTTGTGGCAAGCCATATTCATCACACTTCTCTTCTATTTTAAAACACAATTTCATTCTTTTTTATCAGTGTGATCAGCAGAAGTTATTTGAAACTAATGGTCTAATCTTATTCGTACAGAAACCAACACAATATTTTCACAAGCTGCGAGACTGTCGTGAATAAAACAGTGACCCGTATATACAATAAGTTTCCTTTAATTTACGTTTATGGTCACAAACTTTTTGTTAACAGATTACCGATTTCCGCCTATAATGACCATCAACAGATCTGCAGCAAAAAAAGGGAAAAAAGCCATGAATACACTCGCAAATTGTCTACAGCTTACAACCAATAAATAGACCATAATTAAAAGTACTACTGACATACGTTGCGCTTGAAGTATGAAGAGGCATACGTGTTTTATAAAAAGAAAGTCCCAATGTACTGCATCTATAGCGGCATCGCCAAATCTTAAATGCAAAATATTTATTTGTAACCTTCTGTAACTTACAATAGGCTTGCGGATTATTACATACACATACAATTAGTAGTTCATGTAAGTAGACGAGTATCTCTTTGAGCAGTTACCTGTCCTGACAAGGTTTACTAGACAGAGAAATATAAGATGGCATATCATCCATTGCCAGTAATTTTTAACAAAAACCGAAACGAGTGCCAGAGTCTTACAGATAATTCATATTACTTAAATTGCTTGTACATCCCTACATAAATTAATGTTTCCCCAAACTGGTGTAGATTAAAGTATTGGAAGGTACACAGTGCTCTCATGGCTGTGTGTAAACATGATACATAACTGCTAAATTAATGTTGTCTGTAATAGGTCTCAATAAAAATGTTTGAATGATACATTGTCCATCAGCAAGGAACATAATATGTAAGCTAATGTTGTCTCCTATTGGAATAAATCAACATGTAATAATGGACCTATTTTCCATATGGATGGCTCATGTTCATGTGCATCCTTGGGGTGAGTTGATAATTACCGTCTCCCACTCACATAAAAACATGAAAATATTTTCACAAGGAGTGAGTGCTAAATAGACTGATCAAATTAAACAGACACAATCATAACCTTTAAGATGGAATATTTCTCCTCATGAATGGCGAGAGTGATAGCGCAACAAATCGTCAATAAACAGAAATGCCCCCTCAATGTTCATACCAGTTATAATACAAAACCACACAGACTTTTGAGATAATGAATATTACATTAGATAGATAAGATACACTTCTTAAAGTCGCTCATGATCAAAAATATACATTTTTAACAGAGTACAAGTTAGATCATTGTTACCTTAACATAAGTTGTTTGTAGTACATTGAACTCCTTGTTTGTGCTTGTAAATTGTGTATGGTCCAATTCCGTTTCCTTCATTCATAATTTAGCTTTCTTCCAGTACCGAAACGTAATGTTGCCATATAAACTACCATTCACTAGACTAAATTCCTGCTACTTCATGCAGAATTGCACTACTTTAAGCTGCATTGCTACGCTACGCTACTGACATTCCATGTTCTACATATTACAAATATCTCGCCTTAAAGAGAACCTGTTCCACAACTTCGGATTCAGCTTGTGCCCTAGCATTCCAAACCCACGAAACCACAGAACATTTTTATCCACTAGTGCTCAAAGATAAGAGGTAGCTAACATATTTAGGATAGTAACATTTTTGCTAAAATTTGACAAACCAAGAAATGACAGAAATTGGATCTTTGTTTACGGAACAGACAAGCCTTGAATCACTCCAACTTTGTCTTGATCACATGAAATGTCTCCGCAGATGCGAATAAGGAGAAGCATCGTCTGTATAATGGAATAACAACAGTGAAAAATTGTGGTGGACCAGAACGCAGACCCGGATTTCCCACTTTTTGCGAGCGGTCGCCTTACCATTAGGTTATCAGAGCACACTCCATGACCACCAAAACTTCTGTATCTCGCTAACCATGTGGCAATAACCTGATTCGCACCGTTCATTATGTGTACAATGTGATCAAATCTATCCGGACACCTGCCTAAAATTACTCATAAGTTCGTGGGGCCTTTCATCGGTAATGCAGGAATTCAGTATTGTGTTGGACCATCCTTAGCTTTGATGACAGTTTCCACTCTCGCAGGCATACGTTCAATCAGGTGCTGGAAGATTCCTTGGGGATTGACAACCCATTCTTCACGGAGAGCTGCACTGAGGAGACGTGTCGATGTCGGTCGGTGAAGGCTGGCACGAAGTTGACGTTCCAAAACATCCCTAAGGTGTTCTATAGGATTCAGGTCACGACTCTCTGCAATCCAGTCCATTACTACACTCCTGGAAATGGAAAAAAGAACACATTGACACCGGTGTGTCAGACCCACCATACTTGCTCCGGACACTGCGAGAGGGCTGTACAAGCAATGATCACACGCACGGCACAGCGGACACACCAGGAACCGCGGTGTTGGCCGTCGAATGGCGCTAGCTGCGCAGCATTTGTGCACCGCCGCCGTCAGTGTCAGCCAGTTTGCCGTGGCATAAGGAGCTCCATCGCAGTCTTTAACACTGGTAGCATGCCGCGACAGCGTGGACGTGAACCGCATGTGCAGTTGACGGACTTTGAGCGAGGGCGTATAGTGGGCATGCGGGAGGCCGGGTGGACGTACCGCCGAATTGCTCAACACGTGGGGCGTGAGGTCTCCACAGTACATCGATGTTGTCGCCAGTGGTCGGCGGAAGGTGCACGTGCCCGTCGACCTGGGACCGGACCGCAGCGACGCACGGATGCACGCCAAGACCGTAGGATCCTACGCAGTGCCGTAGGGGACCGCACCGCCACTTCCCAGCAAATTAGGGACACTGTTGCTCCTGGGGTATCGGCGAGGACCATTCGCAACCGTCTCCATGAAGCTGGGCTACGGTCCCGCACACCGTTAGGCCGTCTTCCGCTCACGCCCCAACATCGTGCAGCCCGCCTCCAGTGGTGTCGGGACAGGCGTGAATGGAGGGACGAATGGAGACGTGTCGTCTTCAGCGATGAGAGTCGCTCCTGCCTTGGTGCCAATGATGGTCGTATGCGTGTTTGGCGCCGTGCAGGTGAGCGCCACAATCAGGACTGCATACGACCGAGGCACACAGGGCCAACACCCGGCATCATTGTGTAGGGAGCGATCTCCTACACTGGCCGTACAAAACTGGTGATCGTCGAGGGGACACTGAATAGTGCACGGTACATCCAAACCGTCATCGAACCTATCGTTCTACCATTCCTAGACCGGCAAGGGAACTTGCTGTTCCAACAGGACAATGCACGTCCACATGTATCCCGTGCCACCCAACGTGCTCTAGAAGGTGCAAGTCAACTACCCTGGCCAGCAAGATCTCTGGATCTGTCCCCCATTGAGCATGTTTGGGACTGGATGAAGCGTCGTCTCACGCGGTCTGCACGTCCAGCACGAACGCTGGTCCAACTGAGGCGCCAGGTGGAAATGGCATGGCAAGCCGTTCCACAGGACTACATCCAGCATCTCTACGATCGTCTCCATGGGAGAATAGCAGCCTGCATTGCTGCGAAAGGTGGATATACACTGTACTAGTGCCGACATTGTGCATGCTCTGTTGCCTGTGTCTATGTGCCTGTGGTTCTGTCAGTGTGATCATGTGATGTATCTGACCCCAGGAATGTGTCAATAAAGTTTCCCCGTCCTGGGACAATGAATTCACGGTGTTCTAATTTCAATTTCCAGGAGTGTAGAATGTTATTGTCATGTAACCATTCCACCACAGGCCGTTCTTTATGAACAGGTGCTTGAACGTGTTTAAAGATCAGTCGCCATCCCCCAATTGCTTTTCATCATTGGGATGCAAGAAGGTGCTTAAAAAATCAATGTAGGCCTGTGCTGTGATAGTGCCACGCAGAACAACAAGGGGTGCAAGCCCCCTCAATGAAAACATGACCCACGCGTTCCCGGGTTCGATTCCCGGCGGGGTCAGGGATTTTCTCTGCCTCGTGATGACTGGGTGTTGTGTGCTGTCCTTAGGTTAGTTAGGTTTAAGTAGTTCTAAGTTCTAGGGGACTGATGACCATAGCTGTTAAGTCCCATTGTGCTCAGAGCCATTTTTGAAAACATGACCGTACCATAACACCACCACCTCAAAATTTTCTGTTGGCACTACACATGCTGGCAGATGACGTTCACCGGGCATTCGTCATACCCATACCGTGCCATCGGATCACCCCATTATAAATGGTGATTAGCCACTCTTCAAAACGTTTTCCACTGTTCAGTCGTCCAATGATTACGCTCCCTACATCGAGCGAGGCGTCGTTTGAAATTTACCGGCGTGATGTGTGGTTTATGGGCAGCCACTCGACCATGAAATCCAAGTTTTCTCACCTCCCTTATAAACAGTCATAGTACTTGTAGTGTATCCCGATCCGGTTTGGAATTCCTGCGTGATAGTTTGGATGGATATCTGCCTTTTACACATTACGAACATCTTCTACTGTTGGCGGTCTCTGTCAGTCAACAAACGATGTCGGCCTGTACGCTTTTGTGCTCAACATGTCCCTTCACGTTTCCACTTCACTATCACAGTGGACCTACGGATTTTTAGGTGTGTGGAAATCTCACGTACATCCCGCGTACAGACGTATGACACAGGTAACGCCCAACTACCTGACCACGTTCGAAGACCGTGAGTTCCGCGGAGCGCCCCATTCTGCTCTCTCACGATGTCTGATGGCTACTGAGGTCGCTGATATGGAGTACCTGATAGTAGGTGGTAGCACAATGCACCTAATATAAAAAACGTACTTTTTGGGATTCCTGGACACGTTTGATCCCATAGTGTATATTCCTGTACAGGGCAGACAGCTGGTGGTTGCCCATCTTCGCAACTGTGAATACGTTTCACGTAACGGCTGTAGTCGTTGCAGTGCCTGTTCCTTGGGACACGTATGCATGTTAAAACGAATTTTGCAGTGTACTTCTGAGCAACATTGGCACTGCAATGTCGCATCTGTCTCTATCAGGTTGAATTCCCGAATTTGTCACAACATTTCCCAAAAAGTCCGTTACCCTTTGACCAACCCCCGAATTACCCTAACTGACAGTCACTAAAAAATCTTCAAATACCGTGGAAAACCTGTCTAACCTTTATGATTCTTCTAACTGCTTTCTACGATCTGGACATTGTTAACATATGCTGTAATCCTCGTGCACGTGACAGCAGTAAAAATATTTTTGAAACCTCTAACGAAAGTAGCTGAAATCACATTAAGTCTGAAAAGAAACTAACTTGCTCTCAGATCGATGGATGACAGAACAATGAATACAAGGAACTTCTTTACAAGTTCATCAAACTTTAAGGCCAGTAGAATAATAACTTTCAACACCGAGGCCTATTTAGTCACGGATATGGTGACTTTAATCTCCATTTGTGTCCTGTTAGTCTTTAGTGACATCCTCATCGAAGAGACAGTAAAGAGCCATTCGCCCGATTGTATAGCTTCCGGCTGATTTTCTTGTTGTGGACTTTAGTTTCACGGTAGATTCTTGATACCTTAGGATGCGTTCTTTCAACCGATAACTTCTTTTAATCAACTCCCGTAAAATTATATTTTGCCAGATTCGGTTCATTACCTTTCCGCGTGTACTGGGTCTACCGATCTAATCCTTAGCGTTCTTCTGTAGAACCACATTTCAATAGCTCCCATTATCTCCCCGTGTGAAACGCTTATCGTCCTTCACATCCGTATTAGGCTACTCTCCAGAAAAATACACTCGGAGGCAACTTCCTTTTACGTAGTTCATAGCCGATGTCAACAAATTTCTTTGTTTCAAAAGTGTTTTTTGCGCTGTAGATAGTCTGTGTTATATATTCTCTCTACTTCGGCCAGCATCAGTTACTGTGCTACCGAAAGTGCAAAATTCAACTAGTGCTTTGCCGGCCGAAGTGGCGGTGCGGTTAAAGGCGCTGCAGTCTGGAACCGCAAGACCGCTACGGTCGCAGGTTCGAATCCTGCCTCGGGCATGGATGTTTGTGATGTCCTTAGGTTAGTTAGGTTTAACTAGTTCTAAGTTCTAGGGGACTAATAACCTCAGCAGTTGAGTCCCATAGTGCTCAGAGCCATTTCAACTAGTGCTTTTAGTGTCTCGTTCCATAATCCAATCCCGGCAAAACAATCTGGTTTATTTCGACTGCGCTTTACTTTTGTTAATGCTCATCTCAGTAAGTCTTTTCAAGACCTAGCGATTCTTTTCAACTAATCTTTCATTTCCATTGCTGTCTCTGACAGGACTGCAGTATCAATAGCATGCTGCAAAGATTTTATTTATTTTTCTCCTTTGTTTCTTTACTACTTACTCAGTGTTGTAGTGCGACAATGGTACATTCAAACTGCTGTATCTCCTGCCCAAACGAATAGAAGGGAGATGAAATTGCAGTAATTAAGTGTACGTTAAATAGAATTTATTTAAATTGAAATGATTTGTATTTTTATAACACAATATTATATATTTCATAAATTTCGTTTTTCCTAAGTTCATGTGAAGAGGGCTAGCGACACAAAACGTCGATGGCAGAATATTCATTGCAGTGGGCTCAGATGCCAAGCCAGTCTTTCTCGTTATTTATACGGCAGCCAGCGATCCCAGAGTTCTCTGCCATTGATTGTGGCTGACATCTGACTCAAATGGTACTAACTGACTGTAATACAGTAGAAAGTAAACAATTCATTTAGCGTTACATACCAGTGTGTATAAAATCAATATTGGTGATTCAATTCGATTTATGTTACATGGTTAATAATTCCGTGTAATGATTTTCAGCTTATAGAAATGAAACCATTTTATCTATAGGAAGAATATATGATTGGAAGCTTCGCTTCCTAAACTGATATATTGAAAAGGAAAACAGAAACATAGTATTTAGGAGTAGTGCAAGAAGCACAGTTATTGCCTTTGCAGGAAGCTAAGGTAATGTCTACAGCGCAGTCACATGACACGTCTTTGGCATGACAGTATGAGGAGTGCCACAGCACTAGCTGTACGAGGTGTGATGGGCACCATACCTGGCTGACTTTTAGTCCCGATGAAAGAGCAACGGTACTCACTTTAACTGCAGGATGAGAGTGTCGTTCTGGAGGGACTGGAACGAGGTAAAATCCACGCCTCTTTCCTGGATTGAACATAGAACCTTCAGGACAAGGGCCTTGTGCTGAACCTGCTTTCATTTTCTTTTTGACGGTCGCTTTTGGGTTTAGGGGACTCAGTGGGCAGGGGTCACATATCTAGGCCTAGAAAAGATTTCCTCCACACCCTCAACTACCAGGACTGACTTTGGGAACGAGATAAGGGTAAATATATTATTTACGTATTTATTCATTTATTATTTGCACGGTGAAAAACTAAGTAAGTCGACAGAGACAAGGAGAGGATGCGAAATATACACAGAAATCCTCTGGAAGTCGGGATAATGGGTGCGGAACTTGGGAATCCCTGCTGCGTCGAGCATCCGACACTATACCTAACAGGCACGGCTTCACAGATAGGTTAATTAGTTCACCATAATGTGGTTCCGCATATTTGGAGTATTCAGTTCGTGGACGTGTGTCATCTCATACACGGGAGGCTCCAACTGCACATAGGGTCGTGGAAAGCACTATCTATGTAATTTGAAAAGTCTGTTGTTACTTCAGGTTGTGAACAATTTTGGTATGCCACTCTAACAACTAATTCCAGAAGTCCAAAACGTGTTTGGAATTATTTAAAATAGATAATGAACCACATGTCCATTGATGCACGTGACTGTGTTGGCTTTCTTACGAGGGTAGTAGGTATTATCTGGGAGAAGGAGGACTTGTGGAGCAATATGTGCCGGTACCACTCTGAGAAAACAGACCAGGATTGTCGAATCAGGTGCCAGATGCCATCCGCCTCTACTTGCAAAAAAAATGGTTAAAATGGCTCTGAGCACTATGGGACTCAACTGCTGTGGTCATCAGTCCCCTAGATCTTAGAACTACTTAAACTTAACTAACCTAAGGTCCTGACACACACCCATGCGCGAGGCAGGATTCGAACCAGCGACCGTAGCAGCAGTGCGGCTCCGGACTGGAGCGCCTAGAACCGCATGGCCACCGTGGCCGGCCTCTACCTGCAGAGACGATGTGCAGCCGTGCCTGGTTTTATAAAGGTGGTGCAATTGGGTAACTCAACCATGTTGATCTGGTGAAATCTAGATTGTGTCATCTGTTTGCAGTCGATTGTTAAGTACTTTAGGCCCGTCCTTATAGGCGTCTACGGCCATCCTGATTTAGGTTTTCCTTGATTTCCCTAAATCGCTGCAGGCAAATGCCGGGGTGGTTCCTTTGAAAGGGCACGTCCGATTTCCCCCGTCCTTCCTTCACCCGAGCTTTGGCTCCGTCTCTAATGACCTCGTTGTCGACGGGACGTTAAACACTAATCTTCTCCTCCTCCCGTCCTTATAATTTTCCACACGGCCTTCCACCGGACATGCGGGTGTTCCAACTCCATGGCGTTCGGTTGTCGACCGTTTTGGATGACACAGTAAATGTTCCATGTTATCACATGATGTGTTTCCAATACTGTGAGGCGAACATAGCTAAATTCCACGTAAGAATGACTAAGATGGTATAAAGAGGGGAACATTTCGCCTCGTCACTGGGGGTGCGAGAAAAGGTGGCTTAAACGATTCCAGGAGGGGGCCTGTGAGGTTATGTGGGCAAGTCCTCCACAGCCTGAGTTATATGTTCAGGGAGAGGGCCAACGTCCTGTCATGGACATGAATGAGCACGAGTCCCCGGGAATTAGGGGGTGGGGGTGGGTGAGGGATCACTTGACCAACTGACGATGAATAACATGTCAGTGATGACGAAAAATATGTTGGCTGCTAACAAACGTAACACAATTGCGACTGGCATAGATAGGACTTGAGCCAAATGAGGTAGACGAGAAGTCAGGTAGGTGTTCAAAAAGTGTGTTCGTTGAATGATGTCCATGGCTTGCAGCCACTGGTCGATCATGAAAGTAACAATGTGTTGCAGAAGGCGTTGATAGTTAAGGCCACTGCACAGTGTATGTCGCTACTGATTTTGGTACCTAGATACTTCATTACGTCACAAAATCGGAGCGTCCACAGACTCCGGATGTAGTGCTGTTCCTTCCCCCACAGAGACCGAGTTTTCGACATTAATGGCGCTGCCTGAGGCCGCACCGTACAAATGTATCCAGTCTAGTGCGTTAGAGACTTAGTTGCCATTTTGGAGCACAACCACTAGATTGTCGGTGTTGGCTGTTCATCGAAAGGAACTCCACAGAACATCATGCCTATAATCTTCTAACGAAGGCCACATAGCACAGCTTCAAGCGCCAGTGTATACTACGTAGATTGCCGATAACGTGAGTCCCTGGTACAGCGAACGTGCAATGGGAACAGAGCGCATGAGGTGGCGTTCATCAGGATTTTGGTTTTCGCCCTTCAGAGGCGTATGACCAGAGGAATGATGGGCTGGAGATACTCCATGTTCAGGCCAATGTGCATGAAATAAGTGTGGTTGACTCAGTTGGATGCCTCGTTTAAGTCCATGGATGCCAGAGCACCCGGTTACTTGCCTGTACTGCCAGGGCTATCCCATAGCGATATCTGCACGAAGCAGCTTGGATATAATTTGGTCCTCCTAATGATGCTTGGTCGTATGAGATGAGGCTACATATTGTTTAAGAAGTGTTTAGGAGCGAAAATCTTGAGTTTGGGAACCCTCTTTCGATTTGGGGATAAGGCTGATTATCCCTTCCACGACGGTAGTGAGAATTGACGTCTTCAGAACAGCAGGTTTTGACAGATGGATTACGAATGTGCCGCGAGTAAATACTGGAACTTTCGATAGCACTCCAGGGGATGTCGCCGAAGCCTGATAGTATATGAGAACTAGCCTTTACTATGGCGTCAAGCAATTCCTTCTTAGTGATGTCAGATATCAAGGCGTCAGTCACGATGGTGATTAACATACAATAGACCTGCTGTGTGACCTCCATCACCATCAGTCGGTCAGAGTCTTGGGCCGTGTAGATAGTGGTATAAGGTTTTTATAAGGCTGAACTGTTATTGGGCTGTGTAGAAAAGCGCGACCCATCGTCCGCATCAGTAATAAAAATCAACGTTCGTTAGCATCGTCGGCGGTCTCTGCTAACATGACACTTGGATGTTCTGTCCACGTTGTACTGTAACGCTGCGCTAGTGCACACGATACTCATTAAAGCCTGTTCTATGGTGAGTTGACGGGCTTAACCTTATGAGAAAGGATTTTTGTATAGATATTGACCGCGTGTACCTGAATGGAGGCAAATCAGACTTACATCCACTCTGTAGTAGTAATGATACGTCAAGCAAGTCGGAAATGAACCCATACGTCAGGACGGACAAGAAACAACACAGAAGATGATACCAATTTGTTAACAATACGGTCGCCAGCCTAATTAGGCATTAACTGAGTTTCCTCCCCGTACAAGTTGATGTACGTTCGTGCAAAACAACACGTAGTAACACTGCATAATATGGTAAATTTTAGAACCAGAAAATCTACTGAACTGATAATTTCACTTTCTGTACTAATATGGATAAACCATAAATACATAACATTACACTATAATGTTAACTATAAAGCTTCCTACTGTCTATTTATCTCATTAAAATTGGGCATAGGTTACCCTAGAAATAGCACTTTCGAAACACACACACAATGTCAATTTTGATAAAGGTAAAATACTGATAAATTTTGGCCTTTATATTGGCTTTAACTTTGCTGGTCAAATCAGTTTAGAACACTTCAGAATTCAAATGAATAAAGAAGAGGGGGGGGGGGGGGACCATGAAACTGTTATAATCACTGTATAAAAAAATTTAATTACTGAAATCATTGTGTGCTCATAATTTCCACTATATGAGTTACTACTGTTTTTAATCTTATTTCCTGCTCATTTAAATACCATTATATTTGTCTCGGAATAATTAAACTTCATTACTAAACCAATTTCAAAATTATCTTGCAACTTTGTCAGACCTTTGTTATTCGTCTATTAGTTCTTTAACAACAAAGTTCTTTAAACACCATTCTAACATAGCAAGGTCTGCAGGTAATTATTATTAACATAAACTTTAATTCTTCATTTCGGGACACTCGGATTGCACAACATTTGGAAAGGACCCTGGCTAGGTTAGTTGTGAAGATAATTAAATGATAGGACAGTTCTGGTAACATTTAAGTTGTTATTGAAGAGTATGGAACAAAAGTAACACTGGTCCACACGAATACAGTACTAAAAGTTTCAACCTGTTCGTATCGATGCGGCGGTTGGCGGGCGGCGAGATGGCGAGGCACAGAGCACACATACAACCACAGCAATGGCTCTTGATGTATCGGCACTTTACTTCTTCATAGCGTCGCAATAATTTTCCATTTAGTGCCTATGGAATTTTGCCATGCTGTATAGGCGTCGGAACGGCATATCCGAGGCTCAGTGAAACCACGTCTTCCAGAGAGCCTCCTCGATCCAGAACGTGTTGCTCAGACCAATGCCCAACTCCGACTACCACTTCTGAGCCCGTTATGCCGTGCAGCGCCCGTGTGCATTTTCCCGCGCTTGCCTGCCATCCACCTTTTACCGCTCCCTTACAGACAGGGTATTCACCAGAGGTTTTGCATTCTACATATCCTAATACATTGCCTACGTATGGACCAGACGCACAATTACAACTTTAACATCTTACAACAGTTTCAACATTTGTTACACTCCAATTCCATTACAATATTGCTTGAAATTTGACGTAAACATTAATATACACTTTGAAAATTGTTCACAGTTTCTTTAACATAATGGCATGAAAAAAAAAAAATTAAATCGGAACATCGATTACACTAATTTATCGAAAAATCAGAAAAAAATATTATTTGTACAATAGTACAGTTAACCTTAACAAACACCAAATCCAAAGTAAAATTTAGAGGAGAAATATCTGAACCATTTACGATTAAAACAGGGTCGAGACAGGGAGATTGTTTATCACCATTGCTATTCAATTGTGCTCTTGAATATGTAATGAGAGAATGGTACAAGGAAAATCCTATGAATATTAAAATTGGAACTAAGAAAGATAAAATAAACCTAAATTGCTTGGGATTTGCTGATGACCTGGCATTACTAGCTAATCATATTCAGGAAGCCACGAAACAAATAACAAGCTTACAAAATATAGCAAAGAAATTAGGACTCCAGATATCATTTGAAAAGGCTGAAATAATGGTAACGGATCCACTTGTAATAGGTCACATCACAGTGAACAATAGGGAAATTAAAATAGTGAAACAATTTAAATACCTGGGTGAAATTATAACACATAAATTGGACGAGAAACCTGCATGGCGAGCAAGAACTAATAAAACGATAAAAGCTCAAAAACTAACATGGTCTACGTACAATAAAAAATGTCTATCAATTAAAACAAAATTAAAACATTACAAGACGGTGGTTCAACCAGAGGTTACATACGGAAGTGAAACTCTTTTTAAAGTCACCCAGAAAAACAGAATTGACAAAATTTTAAAAGTAGAGAGAAGAATTGCTAGAACATGCATAAATAAGAAATATCAAAAAGCTGGGCAATGGCGGATAGTTCCAAATGAAGTGGTATACAGAGAACTGGAGCCCATCACCGATACTATACGAAAGAAAAGGATCTCTTTTTGTGGTCACATTCTGAGGACACCAGAAACCAGATTATCCAGGAAAATTATTGAGAAATTCTGGAATTTGAAACAACAGGGAGGATGGCTTAAGGAAATAAGAGAGGATATGGAAGAACTGGAAATAACTCTGGATGATTTGCAGAACAAAACGCCAAATATAAAGAAGTTGAGGGACACAGAAACAAGATTTAAACCAAAAATTGACAAACGACATACAATGAAAAGGGTTTTTACAGATGAGGAACGACGAAAAGCATCGGAACGAATGAAGAGATACTGGGCCACTCGGAAGGGGAAAATGCCAAAGAAGAGGACCAGAAATGATTGACTGAAGTGGTCCAATGAGGCCGTAAAAGCAGAAGAAGAAGAAGAAGAAGTACAGCGTTGCTGTTGTTACACATGCCCCTGTTTCCAGTAAATTTCACTAAGTGAAAATTTGATGCGAACACTGAACTTTATATTTATTCAGGGGTTCTGAATCTTTGCGTGAATGTGCCATTATAAAATTATTGTATCACTAAACTTCCTTTCTCGCACATTATAGAGGTCTATACTTTTTAATATATCGAGAACATTTACTAATCATTTACTTAAGTGCCTTCGGCACAGTCCATCCTCCAATCACAACATGATTTAAATAGCAAATTACTTATCATTATTAAATTTTTCATAAAAATAAATTCAAAATCTGAAACACAAACACTTGACTACAAAGCATATACAAATACCTATATACACTATAAGACAATTTGTTGCTGCTTACTTTGAATGGCAGTCCATTTCCTTATTTACTAATAAACACACAATAATATTTAGAAAAATCGCTACATATTTTCGCTGCCTATTATTCAGATTTGGGCAGTCCATTTCGCATCATTTTATCACATCTCCTGCACCACACTTACAAATCTCCTTTGACTATTTATATGCCCTCATTGGTGTTTGGCAGTCCTTTATATTATGACTCATATACTGCCCACTTTGGTTTTTGGCAGTTCCATCTTTTATCTGGCTTGCAGCATTTGCTTTTTCTTTTCAACCCTTTTTTCCATACATCTTTACATTCATAGTACATTTGGTAATCTGAAACTCACATAAGTAAATTAGCACACTGATATTGGTATACATAAACACTCCTGGAAATGGAAAAAAGAACACATTGACACCGGTGTGTCAGACCCACCATACTTGCTCCGGACACTGCGAGAGGGCTGTACAAGCGATGATCACACGCACGGCACAGCGGACACACCAGGAACCGCGGTGTTGGCCGTCGAATGGTGCTAGCTGCGCAGCATTTGTGCACCGCCGCCGTCAGTGTCAGCCAGTTTGCCGTGGCATACGGAGCTCCATCGCAGTCTTTCACACTGGTAGTATGCCGCGACAGCGTGGACGTGAACCGTATGTGCAGTTGACGGACTTTGAGCGAGGGCGTATAGTGGGCATGCGGGAGGCCGGGTGGACGTACCGCCGAATTGCTCAACACGTGGGGCGTGAGGTCTCCACAGTACATCGATGTTGTCGCCAGTGGTCGGCGGAAGGTGCACGTGCCCGTCGACCTGGGACCGGACCGCAGCGACGCACGGATGCACGCCAAGACCGTAGGATCCTACGCAGTGCCGTAGGGGACCGCACCGCCACTTCCCAGCAAATTAGGGACACTGTTGCTCCTGGGGTATCGGCGAGGACCATTCGCAACCGTCTCCATGAAGCTGGGCTACGGTCCCGCACACCGTTAGGCCGTCTTCCGCTCACACCCCAACATCGTGCAGCCCGCCTCCAGTGGTGTCGCGACAGGCGTGAATGGAGGGACGAATGGAGACGTGTCGTCTTCAGCGATGAGAGTCGCTTCTGCCTTGGTGCCAATGATGGTCGTATGCGTGTTTGGCGCCGTGCAGGTGAGCGCCACAATCAGGACTGCATACGACCGAGGCACACAGGGCCAACACCCGGCATCATGGTGTGGGGAGCGATCTCCTACACTGGCCGTACACCACTGGTGATCGTCGAGGGGACACTGAATAGTGCACCGTCATCGAACCCATCGTTCTACCATTCCTAGACCGGCAAGGGAACTTGCTGTTCCAACAGGACAATGCACGTCCGCATGTATCCCGTGCCTCCCAACGTGCTCTAGAAGGTGTAAGTCAACTACCCTGGCCAGCAAGATCTCCGGATCTGTCCCCCATTGAGCATGTTTGGGACTGGATGAAGCGTCGTCTCATGCGGTCTGCACGTCCAGCACGAACGCTGGTCCAACTGAGGCGCCAGGTGGAAATGGCATGGCAAGCCGTTCCACAGGACTACATCCAGCATCTCTACGTTCGTCTCCATGGGAGAATAGCAGCCTGCATTGCTGCGAAAGGTGGATATACACTGTACTAGTGCCGACATTGTGCATGCTCTGTTGCCTGTGTCTATGTGCCTGTGGTTCTGTCAGTGTGATCATGTGATGTATCTGACCCCAGGAATGTGTCAATAAAGTTTCCCCTTCCTGGGACAATGAATTCACGGTGTTCTTATTTCAATTTCCAGAAGTGTATTTACAAAGATTTGTTACATTTGGAATAAATTAGTTTCAGCATAAGATACAGCACATTTACTGCAAATTGCTCTCTGAGTGTACTTGGGTCACTCACTCCTAGGAACGTACAGTTTCATGTCCACCACGTTACACCTAAAGGTCTCTTGGATTTTGGGTAGATCAGGTAGTAAGCATTATCGTGTGGGATGTTCTGTATTATATACGGTCCATTATAAATATATTTAAATTTGGAAATTTCATGGTTCGGTTCACCAGATTTTTCGTGGGTTTTTAAAAGAACATAATGTCCAATTTTAAATTTTGAAACTTTCAGGTTTTCATCATGTCTTTTAGATCTAGATTCAGCTTTTTGCTTTGCCCTTTTTCTAACTAAATCTTTCTTTTGACTCAACCCCAAGCTTGTAGAAGGTGGAAACTCTAGTTTTTCCTCAATTAAACTTTTATTTCTGCTGCCTAACAAAATTTCTTCCGGAGGGAACCCAGTAGATTCATGATGTAAGGTGTTCATGACATTCTCAAAATCCGATACAAATCTACCCCAGGCTCTATGATTATGACTGCAGTACGTTCTACACAATCTCCCGATTTCTCGTAGGTACCTTTCAACTGGGTTGCTCGCTGGGTGATATGCTGAGATATATTTAACCTCCACACCAATTTGCTCCATTCCTTCCTTCCAAATTTTGGATATAGACTGGGGTCCATTGTCAGATAGTACTGCCATGGGTGTCCCGATGGTTCTGAAGTATTCGATCATCCTACTAAATACAGCTTTTGCTGTTGCCTTTTTCTAGGGGTATAATTTCACAAACTTTGACAATACTTCCAAAATTACTAAAATATATGCACAATTTCCCGAAGTCTTTGGGAGGGGACCATACAAATCTACTGATAATAATTCTGGGGTGTCTTCAGGTAATGTACTTTGCACTGGACCTCTACTAGTTCTGTTCGGTACTTTGGCCCTTTGAAAGACATCACACGACTTAATTCGTTCCTTTACATTCTTACTGACATTACCAGCAATCATTACTACATTATTCAATTTATCCAAACATTTCTTTGGCCCACTATGCCCCAATGCTAAATGAAAATAATCTATGACATCAGTATCAAACTGGTGTGGCCAACATACTCTCCATTCCTCAGTGACTAAATCATTCCTCCTATATAAAATGCCTTTAAAGATTTTGTAATACTTCTTAATTTGAGGATACTGCACACTGTCAAAATTTACCTTCACAGATTTCCATGTCGGATCCTCATTCTGATGGAATCTCATATTTTTACATATTTTCTCAATTTTCCTTTTTCCTGAAACCTCTTTCATATACCTGATCTGAAAAGTACCCTCTTCACCATTTTCATTGGGCACTTCACTTATACCACTAGGCAATCGAGATAAAGCATCTGCCACATAATTCTCAGTACCCTTAACATAGCAAATCTCGTAATCAAATTGTTGCAGGTACAAAGCCCAACGAGTTAGCCTGCCATTAAGTAGACGACAATCTTTAAGAAAAGTTATAGCTTTGTGGTCAGTATGTATGATGAGCTTATGGCCCCACAGATAATTCCTGAATTTCGTTAACCCCCATATAATGGCTAAAGCCTCCTTTTCCAATATAGTGTAGTTTCTCTCGTATTTTGTTAGAGTTCTACTTGCGAACGCGACAGTCCTATGTTCGATTTCTTTGCCATCACAGATTTCTTGGAAAACTTCTATACCAATTCCATAAGCACTGCTGTCAGTACTCATGTGGAAAGGTTTTGACAGTATGGGGTGATGCATAATATTGTCATTCAAAAGTTCACTTTTTAAATTTTCAAAATCTCTCATGCACCCTTCAGTCCACACAAAAGCACTATTTTTCTTAAGTAGATTATTCAAATGAGGACTATTAAAAACTTGCCCCTTCACGAATTTTCTATAGAACCAACATAAACCTAAAAGGGCTTTCAACTGTTTTCTATTTCTAGGAGCTGGACATCCTGCTATTGCACTTAACTTTTCTGGGTCCTTGCCAATACCGGTCGTAGTAATAATGTGCCCCAGAAACTTTATTTCCGACTTCACAAATTCACATTTTTTCCACTTAAGTGTCATGCCCCCTGCATGTAGAGCAACAAAAACTTTCTGCAATAATTCACAATGTTCTTGCCATTCTTCAGTAGCAATTAGTAAATCATTTACATAAATGGTTAGCCGGGAACTCAATTCTCTCCCTAATACAAAGTCCAGTGCCCTAATAAATGCTGCCACAGAAGTGCTAAGCCCAAATGGCACTACTTGATACTGATAGCATTTCCCGGCGAATAGAAAAGCGTTATATTTACGGGATTCTTTGCTCAATGGGATTTGCCAGTATTCGGCGGTCATGTCCAGTTATAAAATTTTTGGAGCATTTCGTCCAGATTTTCAGGTCTGTCTATTTCCTTCTTTACAATTTTGTTCAAAGTCCTGGCGTCAATAACTACTCATACTCCCCCATCCCTTTTATTCACGATGATAAGGGGACTATTATATTCGCTGCTACTCCGTTCGATTACACCCCATTGCATCATTTTATCTATTTCCACTTGCACAGCCTGCCTCTTTGATACGGGTACCGAAAACGGTTTTACAAAGAAAGGTTTATGCTCTATTGTCTCAATCTGGTATTCAAAGTTCTTAACTAGGCCAGGTTTGTCGGAAAATACGGTGCTATTACTTTCTAAAATATCAAGCAATTCTGTTTTCTGATCAGGAGATATCTCCTACAAATTTTCCACAATTTCTTTAAAATCAGGCCCCTGCTTGTCACTCTCATCTATTAACCTCTTGACATGGTACACCTCATACATGTTTGTCAAACCATCATTCCCTTGGTCGATCTTCAACAATAAAGAAACAATTACCGAATCGAACACCTCCCCATTTTCCTCAAATTTTAATTCCAAATTCATAGATGCATTATTAATTTTGATCACTTTCTGGCTACAATCAATAATAACCTTTTCTTTATCTAACCAATCTATACCCAGAATCATTTAAGTACTAAAGTCTGGCACAACCAAAAAATCGTGTTCAAACTTTTGTCCTTTTATACTAAATTCAACCAAAATCTGGTTCTTTACCGGCTTGCTAGTCTTGCCAGTAGCACCAACAATTTTTACACCCGTCACTGACATAATTACTAGCCCAGGCTTATCACAAAATTGTTCGAAAAACGACTGGGAGATTGCACTTATCTGAGATCCAGTATCAAGAAGTACTTGAAATTTCACATTATAAATTTCAACTGGTATTACAGTTTGTTTAACTGTCAAATGCTTTTCATTGTGGTGGTCTTCCCTAAGCAAATCCGGGTCGACGATAACATCGTCCCAAGATATGCTTTTAACAATCACATCACCTATATCTGGCGGTTTCTTTGGTTCCGGGAGTTCAAAGTCATAAATTACTTGAACTCTTTGTAAAATAGACCCTGAGTCATCGGGTGGCTCTTTCTTTCTTTGTTCAGTCTCAACATCTGGATTTTGTTTTGAAACTTCGCCATCATTAGGTACAATATCGCAATTAGCTGTATCCCCATTATTTTCACTAGTACCGAAATATCCGTCATTTGAACTATCGTCAGAACCCGACCATTCTGGATCGCTTTCAGGTTCTAACATTAAAGCTTTTCTGAGACAGGGACTAAGTTCTCCCTCTGCATTTTCATCAGGCTTTGATTTTAACTCAGTATCTTCTTTTGGCAAAACGGCCTCAATATCGGCTTTACTCACATCCACTGTTACTTCATATTTAGTGTAATCCTCGTGGACTTCAATTACTTTTAGTTAATTACCTGCCCCTTCCCCACCGAACCTTTCGGTAGCAGCATGTACTGTTGGCGGATCGTTGACAGAAGTTGCTTCCTCGTCAATGCTTAGGATTTCATCCTCCAATTCCTTCCTATCTTTAATCATTGTCCTATCGGCAGCATGCGTACTTTGCGCCACGCTATTTATTCCCTCCTCTTTAAGTTCGGGTCACGTCACCTTATCGACGTCCCTACTATCTCCTTTTTCGCTAATTAACCTCCTTGCCTCATTCTCCTTAAAATCCTCCTTCTCACATTGCTTGAGGCCTTTGTACAGATCGTCGATCTGCACACGCCAATCATTTACTTCTGCTAATTGATTCTCGCCATTTACTTCATTGCTAACACTGCTAACCGCACCTCTCTGTGTATCCACAGTTCCATCTATTATTTCCTTTGCCACGGAATTACCACTCATAATGTATTCACCAGTTCTTACGGCAATGTTCGTACCTAATGCTGCCGCATTGCTAGCGGCTCCTATCTGAACAGCTGTTCTGCTAGGCTGGGCCGTTGCCCTCTGATGCTCCACTCGCCTGTTAACATGTAGCACTCTGCGCAGCGAAGATGAGTCATCTGCGCTCGCACCTGACGCTTGTTTCGCAACAACACGTTACGTCGTTCCACGCCTGTCTCTAACCTGTCTCATAACTTTACTGTCAGTCCAGTAACATTTCTTAAATCGGGGCCGGTATATACTGTCCGCAACGTTCGCGGAAATCAGTTTCCCGCGTCGTTATTATTTTGCGCGGTGTACCCTCTACCGCGACCTGGATGACTCCCTCTTCCTCTGCCTCTGCCTCTTCCTCTCTGTATCACGTTGACGCGAAACCCATCGCCGTCATTTCTCTCGTCATTATTGCGGTTATTCCTGTTACTAAAATTTTGATGATTGGCACGACTTTCGCGCCAATGGTCTTCGTCCTCGACCCTTTCGAGAAATGCTTGGAAGCTGCGATGATTGCTTCCCACATATCTCTTTGAATCTTCTGGAAGCTTTTTATATAGCTCCCATACGATTTCTGAATCGGATCTTCTCCCTCTTAAATGCGTCAACTTTCGGTACCAATATTCGCAGAAATCTTTCAAAGAATTCCTGCCCCTGTTATCATGAAGCTTGGCCATGATAAACTCGCGCCACAATTGATCCCGTTTTTGTTCGGACCAATATTCTTCCGTAAACTTTTGTTTCAATTCTTCGAACGTCATTTGTTCGGTATTCAAGTTAATTCCCCAGCGCTTAGCGTCACCTGCTAAGGCGCTAATTACTATGTTTATCTTCTCCTGACCAGACAAGTGTTCAGGAAACATCCTCTCGCAATTTTTGATGAAATTTAACGGATGCCATCCGTTATGTTTCTTGGCGGGATCGAAGCGTTCCTCACCTTCCAATAGCTTCGTAAGTGGTGTGCCATTATAGACAACACCAGGCCTATCTTTAATTTTACTCTCATGATCCAAAATTTTGCCTTGAATTTTCGAAGTATTTTGTTCAAACTTTTGTACACATCCGGTAACTTTCTCGCCTAAATCTCTTTCAGTGTCTGAAACTGCCTTTTTCAACTGTGATATTCCGTGTTGACATTCGTTTACGATCCCAGTTTTAAGACCGAAAAGTTTTTGGTCTACTTTTGTTTCAACTAGAGGCTCTACTTTCTCTTGGATGTTGAGAATTTCATCAAACCTACTGTTAATGTTGTCAATTTCCCCCTGCATAGTATCCATATTTTTGTTAATTGTGTCAATTTCAAATTGCATAGTATTTACTACAGAGCTTAAACCACCCACTTCTTGTTCTACCTGTTCTATTTGTTTACTAATTTTAATTCCTTGTTCTTCGACCTGTGCTTTAAGCTGATCATTCTGTGTTTTGAGCTGATTACTTTGTGTTTTGAGCTGCTGATCAACGTGTTTTTTAAGCTGATCATTCTGTGTTTTGAGCTGCTCGTCAATGTGTGTTTTAAGCTGATCATTCTGTCCTGCAGTTTGTTTGGTTAATTGTTCAAATAAATCGTTCATGCTTAAAATTTTCACACTATTTTGTTCTACGGAATCGGTGCGCTCCGATCCTACCTCAAAATTTTCTTTCGATTACGTCTTTATCTGTGGTGAATCAAACATCTCAGTGGTTTCGTTCACATACCCACTATCATCTACAAAGTCATCCTCTACTTCCTGTTTTATTCCTTGTTGTGTTCTAGGTAATCTCGACATTTCAATCTGTTCGTTAACATGTTCGTGGTATTGTATGTACGCCAATTGTCTACCACTGGCGCTATCTGTTATCTGGCCGCGTACACTCCTGTCATTGCCAGCCGCATTTTCCACTACGCTTGGCACATCTACTGTGTCTACGTTCCTGTCCATACTGAATGCAAATTACACCCCACTACCGTACGTGACGTTCACTGCTATTTACTTTACTGAATAATATTGTAATTCATGCCATTGAACATCCACTCTTCGGTATTCACGTTAATTTGTAACCGACAACAACTTGATGTCCTGTCACGGTCGCCACTTGTAACGCTGCCCTAGTGCACACGATACTCATTAAAGCCTGTACTATGGTAAGTTGACGGGCTTAACCTTATGAGAAAGGATTTTTGTATAGATATTGACCGCGTGTACCTGAATGGAGGCAAATCAGACTTACATCCACTCTGTAATAATAATGATACGTCAAGCAAGTCCGAAATGTAACTATACGTCAGGACAGACAAGAAACAACACAGAAGATGATACCAATTTGTTAACAATACGGTCGCCAGCCTAATTAGGCATTAACTGACTTTCTTCCCCGTACATGTTGATGTACGTTCGTGCAAAACAACACGTAGCAACACTGCATAATATGGTAAATTTTAGAACCAGAAAATCTACTGAACTGATAATTTCACTTTCTGTACTAATATCGATAAATCACAAATACATAACATTACACTATAATGTTTACTATAAAGCTTCGTACTGTCTATTTATCTCATTAAAATTGGGCATAGGTTACCCTAGAAATAGCACTTTCGAAACCCACACACACAATGTCAATTTTGATAATGGTAAAACACTGATAAATTTTGGCCTTTATATTGGCTTCACCTTTTCTGGAAAAATCAGTTTAGAACACTTCAGAATTCAAATGAATAAAAAAGAGGGGGGGGGGGGACCCTGAAACTGTTATAATCACTGTATAAAAAAATTTAATTACTGAAATCATTGTGTGCTCAAAATTTCCACTATATGAGTTACTACTGTTTTTATCTTATTTCCTGCTCATTTAAATACCATTATATTTGTCTCGGATTAATTAAACTTCATTACTAAACCAATTTCAAAATTATCTTCCAACTTTGTCAGACCTTTGTTATTCGTCTATTAGTTCTTTAACAACTAAGTTCTTTAAACATCATTCTCACATAGCTAGGTCTGCAGGTAATTATTATTAACATAAACTTTAATTCTTCAGTTCGGGACACTCGGATTGCACAACATTTGGAAAGGACCCAGGCTAGGTTAGTAGTGAGGATAATTAAATGATAGGACAGTTCTGGTAACATTTAAGTTGTTATTGAACAGTATGGAACAAAAGTAACACTGGTCCACACGAATACAGTACTAAAAGTTTCAACCTGTTCGTATCGATGCGGCGGTTGGCGGGCGGCGAGATGGCAAGGCCCAGAGCACACATACAACCACAGCAATGGCTCTTGATGTATCGGCACTTTACTTCTTCATAGCGTCGCAATAATTTTCCATTTAGTGCCTATGGAATTTTGCCATGCTGTATAGGCGTCGGAACGGCATATCCGAGGCTCAATGAAACTATGTCTTCCAGGAGAGCCTCCTCGATCCAGAACGTGTTGCTCAGACCAATGCCCAACTCCGACTACCACTGCTGAGCCCGTTATGCCGTGCAGCGCCCGTGTGCATTTTCCCGCGCTTGCCTGCCATCCACCTTTTACCGCTCCCTTACAGACAGGGTATTCACCAGAGGTTTTGCATTCTACGTATCCTAATACACTCCTGGAAATGGAAAAAAGAACACATTGACACCGGTGTGTCAGACCCACCATACTTGCTCCGGACACTGCGAGAGTGCTGTACAAGCAATGATCACACGCACGGCACAGCGGACACACCAGGAACCGCGGTGTTGGCCGTCGAATGGCGCTAGCTGCGCAGCATTTGTGCACCGCCGCCGTCAGTGTCAGCCAGTTTGCCGTGGCATACGGAGCTCCATCGCAGTCTTTAACACTGATAGCATGCCGCGACAGCGTGGAAGTGAACCGTATGTGCAGTTGACGGACTTTGAGCGAGGGCGTATAGTGGGCATGCGGGAGGCCGGGTGGACGTACCGCCGAATTGCTCAACACGTGGGGCGTGAGGTCTCCACAGTACATCGATGTTGTCGCCAGTGGTCGGCGGAAGGTGCACGTGCCCGTCGACCTGGGACCGGACCGCAGCGACGCACGGATACACGCCAAGACCGTAGGATCCTACGCAGTGCCGTAGGGGACCGCACCGCCACTTCCCAGCAAATTAGGGACACTGTTGCTCCTGGGGTATCGGCGAGGACCATTCGCAACCGTCTCCATGAAGCTGGGCTACGGTCCCGCACACCATTAGGTCGTCTTCCGCTCACGCCCCAACATCGTGCAGCCCGCCTCCAGTGGTGTCGCGACAGGCGTGAATGGAG